>NW_027488366.1:27878787-28181818 GCF_051014445.1 Colletes latitarsis | reverse complement strand
TGCGAAAGTATGAGCCTGATGAGGGCAAATCCTCGACCTAACCCAAACCTAACATCCGTTATCCTCTAAAATATTGATCGAAACCAGGTTTAATTCACTGTTTCAGCGTGGTGCCACATTACTATGTCATACAATCCAGAAACAGCCCAGGATCTAGCCATCAAGTATGAGAAATATGCGAAAGAATGTGCCTGATGAGAGCAAATCCCAGACATAACCTAGAACTAACATGAATTATTCTCTAAAATATTGATCGAAACCAGGTTTAATCGACTGTTTCAGTGTGGTACCACATTACTACCTGAACCAAACCAGAAAAAACCCAGGATCCGCTCAACAAGTATGTGAAGAATGCGAAAGTATGAGTCTGATGAGTGAAAATCCCAGACCTAACCTAGACCTAACATGCGTTATCCTCTAAAATATTGATCCAAACCAGGTTTAATGGACTGTTTCAGTGTGTTACCACACTACTACGTGATCCAAACCAGAAAAAACCCAGGATCTGTTCAACAAGTATGTGAAAAACGCGAAAGTATGAGCCTGATGGGGGCAAATCCCAGACCTATCCCAGACCTAACTTGCGTTGTCCTGTAAGATATTGATGGAAACCAGGTTTAATTGACTGTTTCAGTGTTGTACTTCATTACTACGTGATGCAATCCAGAAAAAGCCCAGGATCCAGCCATCAAGTATGAGAAATATGCGAAACAACGAGCCTGATGAGAGCAAATCCCAGACCTAACCTAGACCTAATATGAATTATTCTCTAAAATATTGATCGATACCAGGTTTAATTGACTGTTTCAGCGTGGTACCACATTACTACGTGATACAATCCAGAAACACCCCAGGATCTAGCCATGAAGTATGAGAGATATGCGAAAGTATGAGCCTGCTGAGGGCAAATCCTAGACCTAACCCAAACCTAACATGCGTTATCCTCTAAAATATTTATCAAGACCAGGTTTAATTGATTGTTTCAGTGTGGTCCCACATTACAACGTGATGCAATCCAGAAAAAACCCAGGATCTAGCCATCAAGTATGAGAAATATGCGAAAGAACGAGCCTGATGAGAGCAAATCCCAGACCTAACCTAGACCTAACATGAATTATTCTCTAAAATATTGATCGAAACCAGGTTTAATTGACTGTTTCAGCGTGGTACCACATTACTACGTGATACAATCCAGAAACAGCCCAGGATCTAGCCATGAAGTATGAGAGATATGCGAAAGTATGAGCCTGCTGAGGGCAAATCCTAAACCTTACCCAAACCTAACATGCGTTATCCTCTAAAATATTTATCAAGACCAGGTTTAATTGATTGTTTCAGTGTGGTACCTCACTACTACGTGATCCAAACCAGAAAAAACCCAGGATCTGATCAACAAGTATGTGAAAAAAGGCGAAAGTATGAGCCTGATGAGGGCAAATCCCAGAGCTATCCCAGACCTAACTTGCGTTGTCCTCTAAGATATTGATGGAAACCAGGTTTAATTCACTGTTTCAGTGTGGTCCCACATTACTACGTGATCCAATCCAGAAAGAGCCCAGGATCTAGCCATCAAGTATGTGTAATATGCGAAAGAATGAGCCTGATGGGAGTAAATCCCAGAAATAACCAGGACCTAACATGAATTATTCTCTAAAATATTGATCGAAACCAGGTTTAATTGACTGTTTCAGAGTGGTCACACATTACTACGTGATCCAAACCAGAAAAAACCCAGGATCAGTGCAACAAGTATGTGAAAAACGCGAAAGTATGAGCCTGATGAGGGCAAATCCCAGACCTATCCCAGACCTAACTTGCGATATCCTCTAAAATATTGATCGAAACCAGGTTTAATTGACTGTTTTATTGTGGTACCACTCTACTACGTGATCCAAACCAGAAAAAACCCAGGATCCGTTCAACAAGTATGTGAAGAATGCGAAAGTATCAGTCTGATGAGTGAAAATCCCAGGCCTAACCTAGACCTAACATGCGTTATCCTCAAAAATATTGATCGACACCTGGTTTAATCGACTGTTTCAGTGTGGTACCACATTACTATGTGATCCAAACCAGAAAATAACCCAGGATCTGTTCAACGAGTATGTGAAGGGTGCGAAAGTATGAGTCTGATGAGGTCAAATCCCAGACCTATCCCAGACCTAACTTGCGTTGTCCTCTAATATATTGATCGAAACCAGGTTTAATCGACTGTTTCAGTGTGGTACCACATTACTACGTGATCCAAACCAGAAAAAACCCAGGATCAGTACAACAAGTATGTGAAACACGCGAATGTATGAGCCTGATTAGGGCGAATCCCAGACCTATCCCAGACCTAACTTGCGTTATCCTCTAAAATATTGATCGAAACCAGGTTTCATTGACTGTTTCAGTGTGGTACCTCATTACTACGTGATCCAAACCAGAAAAAACCCAGGATCTGTTCAACAAGTATGTGAAGAATGCGGAAGTATGAGTCTGATGTGTGAAAATCTCAGGCCTTACCTAAACCTAACTTGCGTTGTCCTCTAAAATATTGATCGAAACCTGGTTTCATAAACTGTTTCAGTGTGGTACTACATTACTACGTGATGCAATCCAGAAAAAGCCCAGGATCTAGCCATCAAGTATGAGAAATATGCGAAAGAATGAGCCTGATGAGAGCAAATCCCAGACCTAACCTAGACCTAACATGCGTTATCCTCTAAAATATTGAGCGAAACCAGGTTTAATGGACCGTTTCAGTGTGGTACCACACTACTTCGTGATCCAAACCAGAAAAAACCCAGGATCTGTTCAACAAGTGTGTGAAAAACGCGAAACTGTGAGCCTGATGAGGGCAAATCTTAGACCTAACCCAGACCTAAGATGCGTTATCCTCTAAAATATTTATCCAGACCAGGTTTCATTGAATGTTTCAGTGTGGTACCACTTTACTACGTGATCCAATCCAGAAATAGCCCAGGATCTAGCCATGAAGTATGACAAATATGCGAAAGTAAGAGCCTGATGAGGGCAAATCCTAGACCTATCCCAGACCTAACTTGCGTTATCCTCTAAAATATTGATCGAAACCAGGTTTAGTTGACTGTTTCAGCGTGGTACCACATTACTATGTGATACAATCCAGAAACAGACCAGGATCTAGCCATGAAGTATGTGAAATATGCGAAAGTATGAGCCTGATGAGGGCAAATCCTAGACCTAACCCAGACCTAACATGCGTTATCCTCTAAAATATTTATCAAGACCAGGTTTAATTGGTTGTTTCAGTGTGGTACCACATTACTACGTGATCGAAACCAGAAAAAACCCAGGATCTGTTCAACATGTATGAGAAATATGCGAAAGAATGAGTCTGATCAGTGAAAATCTCTGGCCTTACCTAAACCTAACTTGCGTTGTCCTCTAAAATATTGATGGAAACCAGGTTTCATTGACTGTTTCAGTGTGGTACTACATTACTACGTAATGCAATCCAGAAAAAGCCCAGGATCTAGCCATCAAGTATGAGAAATATGCGAAAGAATGATCCTGATGAGAGCAAATCCCAGACCTAATCTAGACCTAACATGCGTTATCCTCTAAAATATTGAGCGAAACCAGGTTTAATGGACAGTTTCAGTGTGGTACCACACTAATTCGTGATCCAAACCAGAAAAAACCCAGGATCTGTTCAACAAGTATGTGAAAAACGCGAAACTGTGAGCCTGATGAGGGCAAATCTTAGACCTAACCCAGACCTAAGATGCGTTATCCTCAAAAATATTTATCCAGACCAGGTTTCATTGAATGTTTCAGTGTGGTACCACTTTACTACGTGATCCAATCCAGAAATAGCCCAGGATCTAGCCATGAAGTATGAGAAATATGCGAAAGTAAGAGCCTGATGAGGGCAAATCCTAGACCTATCCCAGACCTAACTTGCGTTATCCTCTAAAATATTTATCAAGACCAGGTTTAATTGATTTTTTCAGTGTGGTACCACATTACTACGTGATCCAAACCAGAAAAAACCCAGGATCAGTTCAACAAGTATGTGAAAAACGCGAAAGTATGAGCCTGATTAGGGCGAATCCCAGCCCTATCCCTGACCTAACTTGCGGTATCCTCTAAAATATTGATCGAAACCAGGTTTAATTGACTGTTTCAGCGTGGTACCACATTACTACGTGATACAGTCCAGAAAAAACCCAGGATCCGTTCAACAAGTACGTGAAGAATGCGAAAGTATGAGTCTGATGAGGGCAAATCCTAGACCTAACCCAGACCTAACATGCGCTATCTTCAAAAATATTGATCGAAACCTGGTTTAATCGACTGTTTCAGTGTGGTACCACATTACTATGTGATCCAAACCAGAAAATAACCCAGGATCTGTTCAACGAGTATGTGAAGGGTGCGAAAGTATGAGTCTGACGAGGTCAAATCCCAGACCTATCCCAGACCTAACTTGCGTTATCCTCTAAAATATTGATCGAAACCAGGTTTAATCGACTGTTTCAGTGTGGTACCACATTACTACCTGATCCAAACCAGAAAAAACCCAGGATCAGTTCAACAGGTATGTGAAAAACGCGAAAGTATGAGCCTGATGAGGGCAAATCCTAGACCTAACCCAGACCTAACATGCGTTATCCTCTAAAATATTTATCAAGACCAGGTTTAATTGGTTGTTTCAGTGTGGTCCCACATTACTACGTGATCCAAACCAGAAAAAACCCAGGATCTGTTCAACAAGTACGTGAAGAATGCGAAAGTATGAGTCTGATGAGGGCAAATCCTAGACCTAACCCAGACCTAACATGCGTTATCCTCTAAAATATTTATCAAGACCAGGTTTAATTGAATGTTTCAGTGTGGTACCACATTACTACGTGATGCAATCCAGAAAAAGCCCAGGATCTAGCCATCAAGTTTGAGAAATATGCGAAAGAATATGTCTGATGAGGGCAAATCCTAGACCTAACCCAGACCTAACATGCGTTATCCTCTAAAATATTGATCGCAACCAGGTTTAATGGACTGTTTCAGTGTGGTACCACACTACTTCGTGATCCAAACCAGAAAAAACCCAGGATCTGTTCAACAAGTATGTGAAAAACGCGAAACTGTGAGCCTGATGGGGGCAAATCTTAGACCTAACCCAGACCTAAGATGCGTTATCCTCTAAAATATTTATCCAGACCAGGTTTCATTGAATGTTTCAGTGTGGTACCACTTTACTACGTGATCCAATCCAGAAATAGCCCAGGATCTAGCCATGAAGTATGACAAATATGCGAAAGTAAGAGCCTGATGAGGGCAAATCCTAGACCTATCCCAGACCTAACTTGCGTTATCCTCTAAAATATTGATCGAAACCAGGTTTAGTTGACTCTTTCAGCGTGGTACCACATTACTACGTGATACAATCCAGAAACAGCCCAGGATCTAGCCATGAAGTATGAGAAATATGCGAAAGTATGAGCCTGATGAGGGCAAATCCTAGACCTAACCCAGACCTAACATGCGTTATCCTCTAAAATATTTATCAAGACCAGGTTTAATTGATTGTTTCAGTGTGGTACCACATTACTACGTGATCCAAACCGGAAAAATCCAGGATCAGTTCAACAAGTATGTGAAGAACGCGAAAGTATGAGCCTGATTAGGGCGAATCCCAGCCCTATCCCAGACCTAACTTGCGGTATCCTCTAAAATATTGATCGAAACCAGGTTTCATTGACTGTTTCAGCGTGGTACCACATGACTACGTGATCCAAACCAGAAAAAACCCAGGATCTGTTCAACAAGTATGTGAAAAACGCGAAACTGTGAGCCTGATGAGGGCAAATCTTAGACCTAACCCAGACGTAAGATGCGTTATCCTCTAAAATATTTATCCAGACCAGGTTTCATTGAATGTTTCAGTGTGGTCCCACATTACTACGAGATCCAAACCAGAAAAAACCCAGGATCCGTTCAACAAGTATGTGAAGAATGCGAAAGTATGAGTCTGATGAGTGAAAATCCTAGGCCTAACCTAGACCTAACATGAATTATTCTCTAAAATATTGATCGAAACCAGATTTAATTGACTGTTTCAGTGTGGTCCCACATTACTACGTGATCCAAACTAGAAAAAACCCAGGGTCCGTTCAACAAGTATGTGAAGAATGCGAAAGTATGAGTCTGATGAGATCAAATCCCAGACTTATCCCTGACTTAACTTGCGTTATCCTCTAAAATATTGATCGAAACCAGGTTTAATCGACTGTTTCAGCGTGGTACCACATTACTACGTGATACAATCCAGGAACAGCCCAGGATCTGTTCAACGAGTATGTGAAGGGTGCGAAAGTATGAGTCTGACGAGGTCAAATCCCAGACCTATCCCAGACCTAACTTGCGTTATCCTCTAAAATATTGATCGAAACCAGGTTTAATGGACTGTCTCAGTGTGGCACCACTTTACTACGTGATCCAAAGCAGAAAAAACCCTCGATCAAGCCAACATGTATGTTAAAACTGCGAAAGTATGACCCTGATGAGGGCAAATCCCAGGCCTAACCTACACCTAACATGCGTTATCCTCTAAAATATTGATCGAAACCTGGTTTAATCGACTGTCTCAGTGTGGTACCACATTACTATGTGATCCAAACCAGAAAATAACCCAGCATCTGTTCAACGAGTATGTGAAGGGTGCGAAAGTATGAGTCTGACGAGGTCAAATCCCAGACCTATCCCAGACCTAACTTGCGTTATCCTCTAAAATATTGATCGAAACCAGGTTTAATCGACTGTTTCAGTGTGGTACCACATTACTACCTGATCCAAACCAGAAAAAACCCAGGATCAGTTCAACAAGTATGTGAAAAACGCGAAAGTATGAGCCTGATGAGGGCAAATCCTAGACCTAACCCAGACCTAACATGCGTTATCCTCTAAAATAATTATCAAGACCAGGTTTAATTGGTTGTTTCAGTGTGGTCCCACATTACTACGTGATCCAAACCAGAAAAAACCCAGGATCTGTTCAACAAGTACGTGAAGAATGCGAAAGTATGAGTCTGATGAGGGCAAATCCTAGACCTAACCCAGACCTAACATGCGTTATCCTCTAAAATATTTATCAAGACCAGGTTTAATTGAATGTTTCAGTGTGGTACCACATTACTACGTGATGCAATCCAGAAAAAGCCCAGGATCTAGCCATCAAGTTTGAGAAATATGCGAAAGAATAAGCCTGATGAGGGCAAATCCTAGACCTAACCCAGACCTAACATGCGTTATCCTCTAAAATATTGATCGCAACCAGGTTTAATGGACTGTTTCAGTGTGGTACCACACTACTTCGTGATCCAAACCAGAAAAAACCCAGGATCTGTTCAACAAGTATGTGAAAAACGCGAAACTGTGAGCCTGATGGGGGCAAATCTTAGACCTAACCCAGACCTAAGATGCGTTATCCTCTAAAATATTTATCCAGACCAGGTTTCATTGAATGTTTCAGTGTGGTACCACTTTACTACGTGATCCAATCCAGAAATAGCCCAGGATCTAGCCATGAAGTATGACAAATATGCGAAAGTAAGAGCCTGATGAGGGCAAATCCTAGACCTATCCCAGACCTAACTTGCGTTATCCTCTAAAATATTGATCGAAACCAGGTTTAGTTGACTCTTTCAGCGTGGTACCACATTACTACGTGATACAATCCAGAAACAGCCCAGGATCTAGCCATGAAGTATGAGAAATATGCGAAAGTATGAGCCTGATGAGGGCAAATCCTAGACCTAACCCAGACCTAACATGCGTTATCCTCTAAAATATTTATCAAGACCAGGTTTAATTGATTGTTTCAGTGTGGTACCACATTACTACGTGATCCAAACCGGAAAAATCCAGGATCAGTTCAACAAGTATGTGAAGAACGCGAAAGTATGAGCCTGATTAGGGCGAATCCCAGCCCTATCCCAGACCTAACTTGCGGTATCCTCTAAAATATTGATCGAAACCAGGTTTAATTGACTGTTTCAGCGTGGTACCACATGACTACGTGATCCAAACCAGAAAAAACCCAGGATCTGTTCAACAAGTATGTGAAAAACGCGAAACTGTGAGCCTGATGAGGGCAAATCTTAGACCTAACCCAGACGTAAGATGCGTTATCCTCTAAAATATTTATCCAGACCAGGTTTCATTGAATGTTTCAGTGTGGTCCCACATTACTACGAGATCCAAACCAGAAAAAACCCAGGATCCGTTCAACAAGTATGTGAAGAATGCGAAAGTATGAGTCTGATGAGTGAAAATCCTAGGCCTAACCTAGGCCTAACATGAATTATTCTCTAAAATATTGATCGAAACCAGATTTAATTGACTGTTTCAGTGTGGTCCCACATTACTACGTGATCCAAACTAGAAAAAACCCAGGGTCCGTTCAACAAGTATGTGAAGAATGCGAAAGTATGTGTCTGATGAGATCAAATCCCAGACTTATCCCTGACTTAACTTGCGTTATCCTCTAAAATATTGATCGAAACCAGGTTTAATCGACTGTTTCAGCGTGGTACCACATTACTACGTGATACACTCCAGGAACAGCCCAGGATCTGTTCAACGAGTATGTGAAGGGTGCGAAAGTATGAGTCTGACGAGGTCAAATCCCAGACCTATCCCAGACCTAACTTGCGTTATCCTCTAAAATATTGATCGAAACCAGGTTTAATGGACTGTCTCAGTGTGGCACCACTTTACTACGTGATCCAAAGCAGAAAAAACCCTCGATCAAGCCAACATGCATGTTAAAACTGCGAAAGTATGACCCTGATGAGGGCAAATCCCAGGCCTAACCTACACCTAACATGCGTTATCCTCTAAAATATTGATCGAAACCTGGTTTAATCGACTGTCTCAGAGTGGTACCACATTAATATGTGATCCAAACCAGAAAATATCCCAGGATCTGTTCAACGAGTATGTGAAGTGTGCGAAAGTAAGAGTCTGATGGGGTCATATCCCAGACCTATCCCAGACCTAATTGCGTTATCCTCTAAAATATTGATCGAAACAAGGTTTAGTCAACTGTTTCAGTGTGGTACCACATTACTACGTGATCCAAACCAGAAAAAAACCAGGTTCCGTTCAACAAGTATGTGAAGAATGCGAAAGGATGAGTCTGATGAGTGAAAATCCCAGGGCTAACCTAGACCTAACATGCGTTATCCTCTAAAATATTGATCCAAACCAGGTTTAATGGACTGTTTCAGTGTGGTACCACACTACTTCGTGAGCCAAACCAGAAAAAACCCAGGATCTGTTCAACAAGTATGTGAAAAACGCGAAACTGTGAGCCTGATGAGGGCAAATCTTAGACCTAACCTTGACCTAACATGCGTTATCCTCTAAAATATTGAGCGAAACCAGGTTTAATGGACTGTTTCAGTGTGGTAGCACACTACTACGGGATCCATACCAGAAAAAACGCAGGATCTGTTCAACAAGTATGTGAAGTGTGCGAAAGTATGAGTCTGATGAGGTCAAATCCCAGACCAATTCCGGACTTAACTTGCGTTATCCTCTAAAATATTGATCGAAACCAGGTTTAATTGACTATTTCAGTGTGGTACCACATTACTACGTGATCCAATCCAGAAATAGCCCAGGATCTAGCCATGAAGTATGAGAAATATGCGAAAGTATGAGCCTGACGAGGGCAAATCCTAGACCTAACCCAAACCTAACTTGCGTCATCCTCTAAAGTATTGATCGAAACCAGGTTTAATTGACTGTTTCAGCGTGATACCACATTACTACGTCATACAATCCAGAAACAGCCCAGGATCTAGCCATGAAGTATGAGAAATATGCGAAAGTATGAGCCTGATGAGGGCAAATCCTAGACCTATCCCAGACCTAACTTGCGTTATCCTCTAAAATATTTATCAAGACCAGGTTTAATTGATTTTTTCAGTGTGGTACCACATTACTACGTGATCCAAACCAGAAAAAACCCAGGATCAGTTCAACAAGTATGTGAAAAACGCGAAAGTATGAGCCTGATTAGGGCGAATCCCAGCCCTATCCCTGACCTAACTTGCGGTATCCTCTAAAATATTGATCGAAACCAGGTTTAATTGACTGTTTCAGCGTGGTACCACATTACTACGTGATACAGTCCAGAAAAAACCCAGGATCCGTTCAACAAGTACGTGAAGAATGCGAAAGTATGAGTCTGATGAGGGCAAATCCTAGACCTAACCCAGACCTAACATGCGCTATCCTCAAAAATATTGATCGAAACCTGGTTTAATCGACTGTTTCAGTGTGGTACCACATTACTATGTGATCCAAACCAGAAAATAACCCAGGATCTGTTCAACGAGTATGTGAAGGGTGCGAAAGTATGAGTCTGACGAGGTCAAATCCCAGACCTATCCCAGACCTAACTTGCGTTATCCTCTAAAATATTGATCGAAACCAGGTTTAATCGACTGTTTCAGTGTGGTACCACATTACTACCTGATCCAAACCAGAAAAAACCCAGGATCAGTTCAACAAGTATGTGAAAAACGCGAAAGTATGAGCCTGATGAGGGCAAATCCTAGACCTAACCCAGACCTAACATGCGTTATCCTCTAAAATATTTATCAAGACCAGGTTTAATTGGTTGTTTCAGTGTGGTCCCACATTACTACGTGATCCAAACCAGAAAAAACCCAGGATCTGTTCAACAAGTACGTGAAGAATGCGAAAGTATGAGTCTGATGAGGGCAAATCCTAGACCTAACCCAGACCTAACCTGCGTTATCCTCTAAAATATTTATCAAGACCAGGTTTAATTGAATGTTTCAGTGTGGTACCACATTACTACGTGATGCAATCCAGAAAAAGCCCAGGATCTAGCCATCAAGTTTGAGAAATATGCGAAAGAATAAGCCTGATGAGGGCAAATCCTAGACCTAACCCAGACCTAACATGCGTTATCCTCTAAAATATTGATCGCAACCAGGTTTAATGGACTGTTTCAGTGTGGTACCACACTACTTCGTGATCCAAACCAGAAAAAACCCAGGATCTGTTCAACAAGTATGTGAAAAACGCGAAACTGTGAGCCTGATGGGGGCAAATCTTAGACCTAACCCAGACCTAAGATGCGTTATCCTCTAAAATATTTATCCAGACCAGGTTTCATTGAATGTTTCAGTGTGGTACCACTTTACTACGTGATCCAATCCAGAAATAGCCCAGGATCTAGCCATGAAGTATGACAAATATGCGAAAGTAAGAGCCTGATGAGGGCAAATCCTAGACCTATCCCAGACCTAACTTGCGTTATCCTCTAAAATATTGATCGAAACCAGGTTTAGTTGACTCTTTCAGCGTGGTACCACATTACTACGTGATACAATCCAGAAACAGCCCAGGATCTAGCCATGAAGTATGAGAAATATGCGAAAGTATGAGCCTGATGAGGGCAAATCCTAGACCTAACCCAGACCTAACATGCGTTATCCTCTAAAATATTTATCAAGACCAGGTTTAATTGATTGTTTCAGTGTGGTACCACATTACTACGTGATCCAAACCGGAAAAATCCAGGATCAGTTCAACAAGTATGTGAAGAACGCGAAAGTATGAGCCTGATTAGGGCGAATCCCAGCCCTATCCCAGACCTAACTTGCGGTATCCTCTAAAATATTGATCGAAACCAGGTTTAATTGACTGTTTCAGCGTGGTACCACATGACTACGTGATCCAAACCAGAAAAAACCCAGGATCTGTTCAACAAGTATGTGAAAAACGCGAAACTGTGAGCCTGATGAGGGCAAATCTTAGACCTAACCCAGACCTAAGATGCGTTATCCTCTAAAATATTTATCCAGACCAGGTTTCATTGAATGTTTCAGTGTGGTCCCACATTACTACGAGATTCAAACCAGAAAAAACCCAGGATCCGTTCAACAAGTATGTGAAGAATGCGAAAGTATGAGTCTGATGAGTGAAAATCCTAGGCCTAAACTAGACCTAACATGAATTATTCTCTAAAATATTGATCGAAACCAGATTTAATTGACTGTTTCAGTGTGGTCCCACATTACTACGTGATCCAAACTAGAAAAAAACCAGGGTCCGTTCAACAAGTATGTGAAGAATGCGAAAGTATGAGTCTGATGAGATCAAATCCCAGACTTATCCCTGACTTAACTTGCGTTATCCTCTAAAATATTGATCGAAACCAGGTTTAATCGACTGTTTCAGCGTGGTACCACATTACTACGTGATACAATCCAGGAACAGCCCAGGATCTGTTCAACGAGTATGTGAAGGGTGCGAAAGTATGAGTCTGACGAGGTCAAATCCCAGACCTATCCCAGACCTAACTTGCGTTATCCTCTAAAATATTGATCCAAACCAGGTTTAATGGACTGTTTCAGTGTGGTACCACACTACTTCGTGAGCCAAACCAGAAAAAACCCAGGATCTGTTCAACAAGTATGTGAAAAACGCGAAACTGTGAGCCTGATGAGGGCAAATCTTAGACCTAACCTTGACCTAACATGCGTTATCCTCTAAAATATTGAGCGAAACCAGGTTTAATGGACTGTTTCAGTGTGGTAGCACACTACTACGGGATCCATACCAGAAAAAACGCAGGATCTGTTCAACAAGTATGTGAAGTGTGCGAAAGTATGAGTCTGATGAGGTCAAATCCCAGACCAATTCCGGACTTAACTTGCGTTATCCTCTAAAATATTGATCGAAACCAGGTTTAATTGACTATTTCAGTGTGGTACCACATTACTACGTGATCCAATCCAGAAATAGCCCAGGATCTAGCCATGAAGTATGAGAAATATGCGAAAGTAAGAGCCTGATGAGGGCAAATCCTAGACCAATCCCAGACCTAACTTGCGTTATCCTCCAAAATATTGATCGAAACCTGGTTTAATTGACTGTTTCAGCGTGGTACCACATTACTACGTGATACAATCCAGAAACAGCCCAGGATGTAGCCATGAAGTATGAGAAATATGCGAAAGTATGAGCCTGATGAGGGCAAATCCTAGACCTAACCTAGACCTAACATGCGTTATCCTCCAAAATATTTATCAAGACCAGGTTTAATTGATTGTTTCAGTGTGGTCCCACATTACTACGTGATCCAAACCAGAAAAAACCCAGGATCCGTTCAACAAGTATGTGAAGAATGCGAAAGTATGAGTCTGATGAGTGAAAATCCCAGGCCTAACCTAGACCTAACATGAATTATTCTCTAAAATATTGATCGAAACCAGATTTAATTGACTGCCTCAGTGTGGTCCCACATTACTACGTGATGCAAACCAGAAAAAACCCAGGCTCCGTTCAACAAGTATGTGAAGAATGCGAAAGTATGAGTCTGATGAGTGAAAATCCCAGGCCTAATCTAGACCTAACATGCGTTATCCTCAAAAATATTGACCGAAACCTGGTTTAATCGACTGTTTCAGTGTGGTACCACACTAATTCGTGATCCAAACCAGAAAAAACCCAGGATCTGTTCAACAAGTATGTGAAAAACGCGAAACTGTGAGCCTGATGAGGGCAAATTTCAGACCTATCCCAGACCTAACTTGCGTTGTCCTCTAAGATATTGATGGAAACCAGGTTCAAGTGACTGTTTCAGTGTTGTACTTCATTACTACGTGATGCGATCAAGAAAAAGCCCAGGATCTAGCCATCATGTATGAGACATATGCGAAAGAATAAGCCTGATGAGGGCAATTCCTAGACCTATCCCAGACCTAACATGCGTTATCCTCTAAAATATTTATCCAGACCAGGTTTCATTGAATGTTTCAGTGTGGTACCACTTTACTACGAGATCCAATCCAGAAATAGCCCAGGATCTAGCCATGAAGTATGAGAAATATGCGAAAGTATGATCCTGATGAGGGCAAATCCTAGGCCTAACCCAGACCTAACATGCGTTGTCTTCTAAAATATTTATCATGACCAGGTTTAATTGAATGTTTCAGTGTGGTACCACATTACTACGTGATGCAATCCAGAAAAAGCCCGGGATCTAGCCACCAAGTTTGAGAAATATGCGAAAGAATGAGCCTGATGAGGGCAAATACTAAACCTAACCCAGGCCTAACATGCGTTATCCTCTAAAATATTGATCGCAACCAGGTTTAATTGACTGTTTCAGTGTTGTACTTCATTACTACGTGATGCGATCCAGAAAAAGCCCAGGATCTAGCCATCAAGTATGAGAAATATGCGAAAGAATGAGCCTGATGAGAGCAAATCCCAGACCTAACCTAGACCTAACATGAATTATTCTCTAAAATATTGATCGAAACCAGGTTTAATTGACTGTTTCAGTGTTGTACTTCATTACTACGTGATGCAATCCAGAAAAAGCCCAGGATCTAGCCATGAAGTATGAGAAATATGCGAAAGTATGAGCTTGATGAGGGCAAATCCTAGACCTAACCCAGACCTAACGTGCGTTATCCTCTAAAATATTGATCCAAACCAGGTTTAATGGACTGTTTCAGTGTGGCACCACACTACTACGTGATCCAAACCAGAAAAAACCCAGGATCTGTCCAACAAGTATGTGAAGAACGCGAAAGTATGACTCTGATGAGGGCAAATCCCAGACCTATCCCAGACCTAACTTGCGTTGTCCTCTAAGATATTGATGGAAACCAGGTTTAATTGACTGTTTCAGTGTTGTACTTCATTACTACGTGATGCGATCCAGAAGAAGCCCAGGATCTAGCCATCAAGTATGAGAAATATGCGAAAGAATGAGCCTGATGAGAGCAAATCCCAGACCTAACCTAGACCTAACATGAATTATTCTCTAAAATATTGATCGAAACCAGGTTTAGTTGACTGTTTCAGTGTTGTACTTCATTACTACGTGATGCAATCCAGAAAAAGCCCAGGATCTAGCCATCAAGTATGAGAGATATGCGAAAGTATGAGCTTGATGAGGGCAAATCCTAGACCTAACCCAGACCTAACGTGCGTTATCCTCTAAAATATTTATCAAGACCAGGTGTAATTGAATGTTTCAGTGTGGTACCACGTTACTACGTGATCCAAACCAGAAAAAACCCAGGATCCGTTCAACAAGTATGTGAAGAATGCGAAAGTATGAGTCTGATGAGTGAAAATCCCAGACCTAACCTAGACCTAAGATGCATTATCCTCTAAAATATTGATCGCAACCAGGTTTAATTGACTGTTTCAGTGTTGTACTTCATTACTACGTGATGCGATCCAGAAAAAGCCCAGGATCTAGCCATCAAGTATGAGAAATATGCGAAAGAATGAGCCTGATGAGAGCAAATCCCAGACCTAACCTAGACCTAACATGAATTATTCTCTAAAATATTGATCGAAACCAGGTTTAATTGACTGTTTCAGTGTTGTACTTCATTACTACGTGATGCAATCCAGAAAAAGCCCAGGATCTAGCCATGAAGTATGAGAAATATGCGAAAGTATGAGCTTGATGAGGGCAAATCCTAGACCTAACACAGACCTAACATGCGTTATCCTCTAAAATATTTATCAAGACCAGGTTTAATTGAATGTTTCAGTGTGGTACCACGTTACTACGTGATCCAAACCAGAAAAAACCCAGGATCCGTTCAACAAGTATGTGAAAAACGCGAAAGTATGAGCCTGATGAGGGCAAATCCCAGACCTATCCCAGACCTAACTTGCGTTATCCTCTAAAATATTGGTCGAAACCAGGTTTAATTGACTGTTTCAGTGTGGTATCACATTACTACGTGATCCAATCCAGAAAAAACCCAGGATCCGTTCAACAAGTATGTGAAGAATGCGAAAGTATGAGTCTGATGACTGAAAATCCCAGACCTAACCTAGACCTAAGATGCATTATCCTCTAAAATATTTATCCAGACCAGGTTTTATTGAATGTTTCAGTGTGGTACCACTTTACTACGTGATCCAATCCAGAAATAGCCCAGGATCTAGCCATGAAGTATGAGAAATATGCGAAGGTATGAGCCTGATGAGGGCAAATCCTAGACCTAACCTAGACCTAACATGCGTTATCCTCCAAAATATTTATCAAGACCAGGTTTAATTGATTGTTTCAGTGTGGTCCCACATTACTAAGTGATCCAAACCAGAAAAAACCCAGGATCCGTTCAACAAGTATGTGAAGAATGCGAAAGTATGAGTCTGATGAGTGATAATCCCAGGCCTAACCTAGACCTAACATGAATTATTCTCTAAAATATTGATCGAAACCAGATTTAATTGACTGCTTCAGTGTGGTACCACACTAATTCGTGATCCAAACCAGAAAAAACGCAGGATCTGTTCAACAAGTATGTGAAAAACGCGAAACTGTGAGCCTGATGAGGGCAAATTTCAGACATATCCCAGACCTAACTTGCGTTGTCCTCTAAGATATTGATGGAAACCAGGTTTAAGTGACTGTTTCAGTGTTGTACTTCATTACTACGTGATGCGATCAAGAAAAAGCCCAGGATCTAGCCATCATGTATGAGACATATGCGAAAGAATAAGCCTGATGAGGGCAATTCCTAGACCTAACCCAGACCTAACATGCGTTATCCTCTAAAATATTTATCCAGACCAGGTTTCATTGAATGTTTCAGTGTGGTACCACTTTACTACGAGATCCAATCCAGAAATAGCCCAGGATCTAGCCATGAAGTATGAGAAATATGCGAAAGTAAGAGCCTGATGAGGGCAAATCCTAGACCTATCCCAGGCCTAACTTGCGTTATCCTCCAAAATATTGATCGAAACCAGGTTTAGTTGACTGTTTCAGCGTGGTACCACATTACTACGTGATGCAATCCAGAAAAAGCCCAGGATCTAGCCACCAAGTATGAGAAATATGCGAAAGAATGAGCCTGATGAGAGCAAATCCCAGACCTGACCTAGACCTAACATGAATTATTCTCTAAAATATTGATCGAAACCAGGTTTAACTGGCTGTTTCAGTGTGGTCCCACATTACTACGTGATCCAAACCAGAAAAAACCCAGGATCTGTCCAACAAGTATGTGAAGAACGCGAAAGTATGACTCTGATGAGGGCAAATCCCAGACCTATCCCAGACCTAACTTGCGTTGTCCTCTAAGATATTGATGGAAACCAGGTTTAATTGACTGTTTCAGTGTTGTACTTCATTACTACGTGATGCGATCCAGAAAAAGCCCAGGATCTAGCCATCAAGTATGAGAAATATGCGAAAGAATGAGCCTGATGAGAGCAAATCCCAGACCTAACCTAGACCTAACATGAATTATTCTCTAAAATATTGATCGAAACCAGGTTTAATTGACTGTTTCAGTGTTGTACTTCATTACTACGTGATGCAATCCAGAAAAAGCCCAGGATCTAGCCATGAAGTATGAGAAATATGCGAAAGTATGAGCTTGATGAGGGCAAATCCTAGACCTAACCCAGACCTAACATGCGTTATCCTCTAAAATATTTATCAAGGCCAGGTTTAATTGAATGTTTCAGTGTGGTACCACATTACTACGTGACCCAAACCAGAAAAAACCCAGGATCTGTTCAACAAGTATGTGAAAAACGCGAAAGTATGAGCCTGATGAGGGCAAATCCCAGACCTATCCCAGACCTAACTTGCGTTATCCTCTAAAATATTGGTCGAAATCAGGTTTTATTGACTGTTTCAGTGTGGTACCACATTACTACGTGATCCAATCCAGAAAAAACCCAGGATCCGTTCAACAAGTATGTGAAGATTGCGAAAGTATGAGTCTGATGACTGAAAATCCCAGACCTAACCTAGACCTAAGATGCATTATCCTCTAAAATATTTATCCAGACCAGGTTTCATTGAATGTTTCAGTGTGGTACCACTTTACTACGTGATCCAATCCAGAAATAGCCCAGGATCTAGCCATGAAGTATGAGAAATATGCGAAAGTAAGAGCCTGATGAGGGCAAATCCTAGACCTATCCCAAGCCTAACTTGCGTTATCCTCCAAAATATTTATCAAGACCAGGTTTAATTGATTGTTTCAGTGTGGTCCCACATTACTAAGTGATCCAAACCAGAAAAAACCCAGGATCCGTTCAACAAGTATATGAAGAATGCGAAAGTATGAGTCTGATGAGTGATAATCCCAGGCCTAACCTAGACCTAACATGAATTATTCTCTAAAATATTGATCGAAACCAGATTTAATTGACTGCTTCAGTGTGGTACCACACTAATTCGTGATCCAAACCAGAAAAAACGCAGGATCTGTTCAACAAGTAAGTGAAAAACGCGAAACTGTGAGCCTGATGAGGGCAAATTTCAGACCTATCCCAGACCTAACTTGCGTTGTCCTCTAAGATATAGATGCAAACCAGGTTTAAGTGACTGTTTCAGTGTTGTACTTCATTACTACGTGATGCGATCAAGAAAAAGCCCAGGATCTAGCCATCATGTATGAGACATATGCGAAAGAATAAGCCTGATGAGGGCAATTCCTAGACCTAACCCAGACCTAACATGCGTTATCCTCCAAAATATTGATCGAAACCAGGTTTAGTTGACTGTTTCAGCGTGGTACCACATTACTACGTGATGCAATCCAGAAAAAGCCCAGGATCTAGCCACCAAGTTTGAGAAATATGCGAAAGAATGACCCTGATGAGGGCAAATAGTAGACGTAACCCAGACCTAACATGCGTTATCCTCTAAAATATTGATCGAAACCAGGTTTAATTGACTGTTTCAGTGTTGTACTTCATTACTACGTGATGCAATCCAGAAAAAGCCCAGGATCTAGCCATCAAGTATGAGAAATATGCGAAAGTATGAGCTTGATGAGGGCAAATCCTAGACCTAACCCAGACCTAACATGCGTTATCCTCTAAAATATTTATCAAGGCCAGGTTTAATTGAATGTTTCAGTGTGGTACCACATTACTACGTGACCCAAACCAGAAAAAACCCAGGATCTGTTCAACAAGTATGTGAAAAACGCGAAAGTATGAGCCTGATGAGGGCAAATCCCAGACCTATACCAGACCTAACTTGCGTTATCCTCTAAAATATTGGTCGAAACCAGGTTTAATTTACTGTTTCAGCGTGATACCACATTACTACGTGATACAATCCAGAAACAGCCCAGGATCTAGCCATGAAGTATGAAAAATATGCGAAAGTATGAGCCTGATGAGGGCAAATCCTAGACCTAACCCAGACCTAACATGCGTTATCCTCTAAAATATTGATCGAAACCTGGTTTAATCGACTGTCTCAGAGTGGTACCACATTACTATGTGATCCAAACCAGAAAATATCCCAGGATCTGTTCAACGAGTATGTGAAGTGTGCGAAAGTAAGAGTCTGATGAGGTCATATCCCAGACCTATCCCAGACCTAACTTGCGTTATCCTCTAAAATATTGATCGAAACCAGGTTTTGTCAACTGTTTCAGTGTGGTACCAGATTACTACGTGATCCAAACCAGAAAAAAACCAGGTTCCGTTCAACAAGTATGTGAAGAATGCGAAAGTATGAGTCTGATGAGTGAAAATCCCAGGGCTAACCTAGACCTAACACGCGTTATCCTCTAAAATATTGATCCAAACCATGTTTAATGGACTGTTTCAGTGTGGCACCACACTACTACGTGATCCAAACCAGAAAAAACCCAGGATCTGTCCAACAAGTATGTGGAGAACGCGAAAGTATGACTCTGATGAGGGCAAATCCCAGACCTATCCCAGACCTAACTTGCGTTGTCCTCTAAGATATTGATGGAAACCAGGTTTAATTGACTGTTTCAGTGTTGTACTTCATTACTACGTGATGCGATCCAGAAAAAGCCCAGGATCTAGCCATCAAGTATGAGAAATATGCAAAAGTATGAGCTTGATGAGGGCAAATCCTAGACCTAACCCAGACCTAACATGCGTTATCCTCTAAAATATTTATCAAGACCAGGTTTAATTGAATGTTTCAGTGTGGTACCACGTTACTACGTGATCCAAACCAGAAAAAACCCAGGATCCGTTCAACAAGTATGTGAAGGATGCGAAAGTATGAGTCTGATGAGTGAAAATCCCAGACCTAACCTAGACCTAAGATGCATTATCCTCTAAAATATTTATCCAGACCAGGTTTCATTGAATGTTTCAGTGTGGTACCACTTTACTACGTTATCCAATCCAGAAATAGCCCAGGATCTAGCCATGAAGTATGAGAAATATGCGAAAGTAAGAGCCTGATGAGGGCAAATCCTAGACCTATCCCAGACCTAACTTGCGTTATCCTCCAAAATATTGATCGAAACCAGGTTTAATTGACTGTTTCAGCGTGGTACCACATTACTACGTGATACAATCCAGAAACAGCCCAGGATCTAGCCATGAAGTATGAGAAATATGCGAAAGTATGAGCCTGATGAGGGCAAATCCTAGGCCTAACCCAGACCTAACATGCGTTGTCTTCTAAAATATTTATCAAGACCAGGTTTAATTGAATGTTTCAGTGTGGTACCACATTACTACGTGATGCAATCCAGAAATAGCCCAGGATCTAGCCACCAAGTTTGAGAAATATGCGAAAGAATGAGTCTGATGAGGGCAAATACTAGACCTAACCCAGACCTAACATGCGTTATCCTCTAAAATATTGATCGCAACCAGGTTTAATTGACTGTTTCAGTGTTGTACTTCATTACTATGTGATGCGATCCAGAAATAGCCCAGGATCTAGCCATGAAGTATGAGAAATATGCGAAAGTAAGAGCCTGATGAGGGCAATTCCTAGACCTAACCCAGACCTAACATGCGTTATCCTCTAAAATATTTATCCAGACCAGGTTTCATTGAATGTTTCAGTATGGTACCACTTTACTACGAGATCCAATCCTGAAATAGCCCAGGATCTAGCCATGAAGTATGAGAAGTATGCGAAAGTATGAGCCTGATGAGGGCAAATCCTAGGCCTAACCCAGACCTAACATGCGTTGTCTTCTAAAATATTTATCAAGACCAGGTTTAATTGAATGTTTCAGTGTGGTACCACATTACTACGTGATGCAATCCAGAAATAGCCCAGGATCTAGCCACCAAGTTTGAGAAATATGCGAAAGAATGAGTCTGATGAGGGCAAATACTAGACCTAACCCAGACCTAACATGCGTTATCCTCTAAAATATTGATCGCAACCAGGTTTAATTGACTGTTTCAGTGTTGTACTTCATTACTACGTGATGCGATCCAGAAAAAGCCCAGGATCTAGCCATCAAGTATGAGAAATATGTGAAAGAATGAGCCTGATGAGAGCAAATCCCAGACCTAGCCTTGACCTAACATGAATTATTCTCTAAAATATTGATCGAAACCAGGTTTAATTGACTGTTTCAGTGTTGTACTTCATTACTACGTGATGCAATCCAGAAAAAGCCCAGGATCTAGCCATCAAGAATGAGAAATATGCGAAAGTATGAGCTTGATGAGGGCAAATCCTAGACCTAACCCAGACCTAACATGCGTTATCCTCTAAAATATTTATCAAGACCAGGTTTAATTGGTTGTTTCAGTGTGGTCCCACATTACTACGTGATCCAAACCAGAAAAAACCCAGGATCTGTTCAACAGGTATGAGAAATATGCGAAAGAATGAGTCTGATCAGTGAAAATCTCAGGCCTTACCTAAACCTAACTTGCGTTGTCCTCTAAAATATTGATGGAAACCAGGTTTCATTGACTGTTTCAGTGTGGTACTACATTACTACGTGATGCAATCCAGAAAAAGCCCATGATATAGCCATCAAGTATGAGAAATATGCGAAAGAATGAGCCTGATGAGAGCAAATCCCAGACCTAACCTAGACCTAACATGCGTTATCCTCTAAAATATTGAGCGAAACCAGGTTTAATGGACTGTTTCAGTGTGGTACCACACTACTTCGTGATCCAAACCAGAAAAAACCCAGGATCTGTTCAACAAGTATGTGAAAAACGCGAAACTGTGAGCCTGATGAGGGCAAATCTTAGACCTAACCCAGACCTAAGATGCGTCATCCTTTGTAATATTTATCCAGACCAGGTTTCATTGAATGTTTCAGTGTGGTCCCACATTACTACGTGATCCAAACCAGAAAAAACCCAGGATCTGTTCAACATGTATGAGAAATATGCGAAAGAATGAGTCTGATCAGTGAAAATCTCAGGCCTTATCTAAACCTAACCTGCGTTGTCCTCTAAAATATTGATGGAAACCAGGTTTCATTGACTGTTTCAGTGTGGTACTACATTACTACGTGATGCAATCCAGAAAAAGCCCAGGATATAGCCATCAAGTATGAGAAATATGCGAAAGAATGAGCC
Organism: Colletes latitarsis; assembly: GCF_051014445.1. Taxonomy (NCBI): domain Eukaryota; kingdom Metazoa; phylum Arthropoda; class Insecta; order Hymenoptera; family Colletidae; genus Colletes; species Colletes latitarsis. The sequence continues at coordinate 28,159,447 of NW_027488366.1, read as the reverse complement.
TGATAAGAGCAAATCCCAGACCTAACCTAGACCTAACATGCGTTATCCTCTAAAATATTGAGCGAAACCAGGTTTAATGGACTGTTTCAGTGTGTTACCACACTACTTCGTGATCCAAACCAGAAAAAACCCAGGATCTGTTCATCAAGTATGTGAAAAACGCGAAACTGTGAGCCTGATGAGGGCAAATCTTAGACCTAACCCAGACCTAAGATGCGTTATCCTCTAAAATATTTATCCAGACCAGGTTTCATTGAATGTTTCAGTGTGGTCGCACATTACTGCGAGATCCAAACCAGAAAAAACCCAGGGTCCGATCAACAAGTATGTGAAGAATGTGAAAGTATGAGTCTGATGAGTGAAAATCCCAGGCCTAACCTAGACCTAACATGCTTTATCCTCAAAAATATTGATCGAAACCTGGTTTAATCGACTGTTTCAGTGTGGTACCACATTACTATGTGATTCAAACCAGAAAAAACCCAGGGTCCGTTCAACAAGTATGTGAAGAATGTGAAAGTATGAGCCTGATGAGGGCAAATCCCAGACCTATACCAGACCTAACTTGCGTTATCCTCTAAAATATTGGTCGAAACCAGGTTTAATTGACTGTTTCAGCGTGATACCACATTACTACGTGATACAATCCAGAAACAGCCCAGGATCTAGCCATGAAGTATGAAAAATATGCGAAAGTATGAGCCTGATGAGGGCAAATCCTAGACCTAACCCAGACCTAACATGCGTTATCCTCTAAAATATTGATCGAAACCTGGTTTAATCGACTGTCTCAGAGTGGTACCACATTACTATGTGATCCAATCCCGAAAATATCCCAGGATCTGTTCAACGAGTATGTGAAGTGTGCGAAAGTAAGAGTCTGATGAGGTCATATCCCAGACCTATCCCAGACCTACCTTGCGTTATCCTCTAAAATATTGATCGAAACCAGGTTTTGTCAACTGTTTCAGTGTGGTACCAGATTACTACGTGATCCAAACCAGAAAAAAACCAGGTTCCGTTCAACAAGTATGTGAAGAATGCGAAAGTATGAGTCTGATGAGTGAAAATCCCAGGGCTAACCTAGACCTAACATGCGTTATCCTCTAAAATATTGATCCAAACCAGGTTTAATGGACTGTTTCAGTGTGGCACCACACTACTACGTGATCCAAACCAGAAAAAACCCAGGATCTGTCCAACAAGTATGTGGAGAACGCGAAAGTATGACTCTGATGAGGGCAAATCCCAGACCTATCCCAGACCTAACTTGCGTTGTCCTCTAAGATATTGATGGAAACCAGGTTTAATTGACTGTTTCAGTGTTGTACTTCATTACTACGTGATGCGATCCAGAAAAAGCCCAGGATCTAGCCATCAAGTATGAGAAATATGCGAAAGAATGAGCCTGATGAGAGCAAATCCCAGACCTAACCTAGACCTAACATGAATTATTCTCTGAAATATTGATCGAAACCAGGTTTAATTGATTGTTTCAGTGTGGTCCCACATTACTAAGTGATCCAAACCAGAAAAAACCCAGGATCCGTTCAACAAGTATGTGAAGAATGCGAAAGTATGAGTCTGATGAGTGAAAATCCCAGGCCTAACCTAGACCTAACATGAATTATTCTCTAAAATATTGATCGAAACCAGATTTAATTGACTGCTTCAGTGTGGTCCCACATTACTACGTGATGCAAACCAGAAAAAACCCAGGCTCCGTTCAACAAGTATGTGAAGAATGCGAAAGTATGAGTCTGATGAGTGAAAATCCCAGGCCTAATCTAGACCTAACATGCGTTATCCTCAAAAATATTGACCGAAACCTGGCTTAATCGACTGCTTCAGTGTGGTACCACACTAATTCGTGATCCAAACCAGAAAAAACCCAGGATCTGTTCAACAAGTATGTGAAAAACGCGAAACTGTGAGCCTGATGCGGGCAAATTTCAGACCTATCCCAGACCTAACTTGCGTTGTCCTCTAAGATATTGATGGAAACCAGGTTTAAGTGACTGTTTCAGTGTTGTACTTCATTACTACGTGATGCGATCAAGAAAAAGCCCAGGATCTAGCCATCATGTATGAGACATATGCGAAAGAATAAGCCTGATGAGGGCAATTCCTAGACCTAACCCAGACCTAACATGCGTTATCCTCTAAAATATTTATCCAGACCAGGTTTCATTGAATGTTTCAGTATGGTACCACTTTACTACGAGATCCAATCCAGAAATAGCCCAGGATCTAGCCATGAAGTATGAGAAATATGCGAAAGTATGAGCCTGATGAGGGCAAATCCTAGGCCTAACCCAGACCTAACATGCGTTGTCTTCTAAAATATTTATCAAGACCAGGTTTAATTGAATGTTTCAGTGTGGTACCACATTACTACGTGATGCAATCCAGAAATAGCCCAGGATCTAGCCACCAAGTTTGAGAAATATGCGAAAGAATGAGCCTGATGAGGGCAAATACTAGACCTAACCCAGACCTAACATGCGATATCCTCTAAAATATTGATCGCAACCAGGTTTAATTGACTGTTTCAGTGTTGTACGTCATTACTACGTGATGCGATCCAGAAAAAGCCCAGGCTCTAGCCATCAAGTATGAGAAATATGTGAAAGAATGAGCCTGATGAGAGCAAATCCCAGACCTAGCCCTGACCTAACATGAATTATTCTCTAAAATATTGATCGAAACCAGGTTTAATTGACTGTTTCAGTGTTGTACTTCATTACTACGTGATGCAATCCAGAAAAAGCCCAGGATCTAGCCATCAAGAATGAGAAATATGCGAAAGTATGAGCTTGATGAGGGCAAATCCTAGACCTAACCCAGACCTAACATGCGTTATCCTCTAAAATATTTATCAAGGCCAGGTTTAATTGAATGTTTCTGTGTGGTACCACATTACTACGTGACCCAAACCAGAAAAAACCCAGGATCTGTTCAACAAGTATGTGAAAAACGCGAAAGTATGAGCCTGATGAGGGCAAATCCCAGACCTATCCCAGACCTAACTTGCGTTATCCTCTAAAATATTGGTCGAAACCAGGTTTAATTGACTGTTTCAGCGTGATACCACATTACTACGTGATACAATCCAGAAACAGCCCAGGATCTAGCCATGAAGTATGAAAAATATGCGAAAGTATGAGCCTGATGAGGGCAAATCCTAGACCTAACCCAGACCTAACATGCGTTATCCTCTAAAATATTGGTCGAAACCAGGTTTAATTGACTGTTTCAGCGTGATACCACATTACTACGTGATACAATCCAGAAACAGCCCAGGATCTAGCCATGAAGTATGAAAAATATGCGAAAGTATGAGCCTGATGAGGGCAAATCCTAGACCTAACCCAGACCTAACCTGCGTTGTCCTCTAAAATATTGATGGAAACCAGGTTTCATTGACTGTTTCAGTGTGGTACTACATTACTACGTGATGCAATCCAGAAAAAGCCCAGGATATAGCCATCAAGTATGAGAAATATGCGAAAGAATGAGCCTGATAAGAGCAAATCCCAGACCTAACCTAGACCTTACATGCGTTATCCTCTAAAATATTGAGCGAAACCAGGTTTAATGGACTGTTTCAGTGTGTTACCACACTACTTCGTGATCCAAACCAGAAAAAACCCAGGATCTGTTCATCAAGTATGTGAAAAACGCGAAACTGTGAGCCTGATGAGGGCAAATCTTAGACCTAACCCAGACCTAAGATGCGTTATCCTCTAAAATATTTATCCAGACCAGGTTTCATTCAATGTTTCAGTGTGGTCCCACATTACTACGAGATCCAAACCAGAAAAAACCCAGGGTCCGTTCAACAAGTATGTGAAGAATGTGAAAGTATGAGTCTGATGAGTGAAAATCCCAGGCCTAACCTAGACCTAACATGCGTTATCCTCTAAAATATTGATCCAAACCAGGTTTAATGGACTCTTTCAGTGTGGTACCACACTACTACGTGATACAAACCAGAAAACCCCAGGATCTGTTCAGCAAGTATGTGAAAAACGCGAAAGTATGAGCCTGATGAGGGCAAATCCCAGACCTATCCCAGTCCTAACTTGCGTTGTCCTCTAAGATATTGATGGAAACCAGGTTTAATTGACTGTTTCAATGTTGTACTTCATTACTACGTGATGCAATCCAGAAAAAGCCCAGGATCTAGCCATGAAGTATGAGTAATATGCGAAAGTATGAGCCTGACGAGGGCAAATCCTAGACCTTACCCAGACCTAACATGCGTTATCCTCTAAAATATTTATCAAGACCAGGTTTAATTGATTGTTTCAGTGTGGTTCCACATTACTACGTGATCCAAACCAGAAAAAACCCAGGATCTGTTCAACGAGTATATGAAGTGTGCGAAAGTATGAGGCTGATGAGGGCAAATCCCCGACCTATCCCAGACCTAACATGCGTTATCCTCTAAAATATTTATCAAGACCAGGTTTAATTGATTGTTTCAGTGTGGTCCCACATTACTACGTGATCCAAACCAGAAAAAACCCATGATCCGTTCAACAAGTATGTGAAGAATGCGAAAGTATGAGTCTGATGAGTGAAAATCCCAGACCTAACCTAGACCTAACATGCGTTATCCTCTAAAATATTGATCCAAACCAGGTTCAATGGACTGTTTCAGTGTGGTACCATACTACTACGTGATCCAAACCAGAAAAAACCCAGGATCTGTTCAAAAAGTATGTGAAAAACGCGAAAGTATGAGCCTGATGAGGGCAAACCCTAGACCTGTCCCAGACCTAACTTGCGTTGTCCTTTAAGATATTGATGGAAACCAAGTTTAATTGACTGTTTCAGTGTGGTACCACATTACTACGTGATCTAATCCAGAAATAGCCCAGGATCTAGCCATGAAGTATGAGAAATATGCGAAAGTATGAGCCTGACGAGGGCAAATCCTAGACCTTACCCAGACCTAACATGCGTTATCCTCTAAAATATTTATCAAGACCAGGTTTAATTGATTGTTTCAGTGTGGTACCACATTACTACGTGATCCACACCAGAAAAAACCCAAGATCCGTTAAACAAATATGTGAAGAATGCGAAAGTATTAGTCTGATGAGTGAAAATCCCAGGGCTAACCTAGACCTAACATGCGTTATCCTCTAAAATATTGATCGCAACCAGGTTTAATTGAGTGTTTCAGTGTTCTACTTCATTACAACGTGATGCAATCCAGAAAAAGCACAGGATCTAGCCATCTAGTATGAGAAATATGCGAAAGTATGAGTCTGATGAGTGAAAATCCCAGACCTAACCAAGACCTAACATGCGTTATCCTCAAAAATATTGATCGAAACCTGGTTTAATCGACTGTTTCAGTGTGGTACCACATTACTATGTGATCCAAACCAGAAAATAACCCAGGATCTGTTCAACGAGTATGTGAACTGTGCGAAAGTATGTGTCTGATGAGGGCAAATCCCAGACCTATCCCAGACCTAACATGCGTTATCCTCTAAAATATTTATCAAGATCAGGTTTAATTGATTGTTTCAGTGTGGTCCCACACTACTACGTGATCCGAACCAGAAAAAACCCAGGATCTGTTCAACAAGTATGTGAAAAACGCGGAAAGTATGAGCCTGATGAGGGCAAATCCCAGACCTATCCCAGACCTAATTTGCGTTGTCCTCTAAAATATTGATCGAAACCAGGTTTAATTGACTGTTTCAGTGTGGTCCCACATTACTAGGTGATCCAAACCAGAAAATAACCCAGGATCTGTCAAACGAGTATGTGAAGTGTGCGAAAGTATGAGCCTGATGAGAGCAAATCCCAGACCTAACCTAGACCTAACATGAATTATTCTCTAAAATATTGATCGAAACTAGGTTTAATTGACTGTTTCAGTGTGGTCCCACATTACTACGTGATCCAAACCAGAAAAAACCCAGGATCCGTTCAACAAGTATGTGAAGAATGCGAAAGTATGAGTCTGATGAGTGAAAATCCCAGGCCTAACCTAGACCTAACATGCGTTATCCTCAAGAATATTGATCGAAACCTGGTTTAATCGACCGTTTCAGTGTGGTATCACATTACTATGTGATCCAAACCAGAAAATAACCCAGGATCTGTTCAACGAGTATGTGAAGTGTGCGAAAGTGTGAGTCTGATGAGGGCAAATCCCCGACCTATCCCAGACCTAACTTGCGTTGTCCTCTAAGATATTGATGGAAACCAGGTTTAATTGACTGTTTCAGTGTTGTACATCATTACTACGTGATGCAATCCAGAAAAAGCCCAGCATCTAGCCATCAAGTATGAGAAATATGCGAAAGAATGAGCCTGATGAGAGCAAATCCCAGACCTAACCTAGACCTAACATGAATTATTCTCTAAAATATTGATCAAAACCAGGTTTAATTGACTGTTTCAATGTGGTCCCACATTACTACGTGATCCAAACCAGAAAAAACCCAGGATCCGTTCAACAAGTATGTGAAGAATGCGAAAGTATGAGCCTGATGAGTGAAGACCCCAGGCCTAACCTAGACCTAACATGCGTTATCCTCAAAAATATTGATCGAAACCTGGTTTAATCGACTGTTTCAGTGTGGTACCACATTACAACGTGATCCAAACCAGAAAAAACCCAGGATCCGTTCAACGAGTATGTGTAGTGTGCGAAAGTATGAGTCTGATGAGGGCAAATCCCAGACCTATCCCAGACCTAAAATGCGTTATCCTCTAAAATATTTATCAAGACCAGGTTTAATTGATTGTTTCAGTGTGGACACACATTACTACGTGATCCAAACCAGAAAAAACCCAGGATCCGTTCAACAAGTATGTGAAGAACGCGAAAGTATGAGTCTGATGAGTGAAAATCCCAGACCTAACCTAGACCTAACATGCGTTATGCTCTAAAATATTGATCCAAACCGGGTTTAATGGACTGTTTCAGTGTGGTACCACACTACTACGTGATCCAAACCAGAAAATAACCCAGGATCTGTTCAACGAGTATGTGAAGTCTGCGAAAGTATGAGTCTGATGAGGGCAAATCCCAGACCTATCCCAGACCTAACATGCGTTATCCTCTAAAATATTTATCAAGACCAGGTTTAGTTGATTGTTTCAGTGTGGTCCCACACTACTACGTGATCCAAACCAGAAAAAACCCGGGATCTGTTCAACAAGCATGTGAAAAACGCGGAAAGTATGAGCCTGATGAGGGCAAATCCCAGACCTATCCCAGACCTAACTTGCGTTGTCCTCTAAGATATTGATGAAAACCAGGTTTAATTGACTGTTTCAGTGTTGTACTTCATTACTACGTGATGCAATCCAGAAAAAGCCCAGCATCTAGCCATCAAGTATGAGAAATATGCGAAAGAATGAGCCTGATGAGAGCAAATCCCAGACCTAACCTAGACCTAACATGAATTATTCTCTAAAATATTGATCGAAACCAGGTTTAATTGACTGTTACAATGTGGTCCCACATTACTACGTGATCCAAACCAGAAGAAACCCAGGATCTGTTCAACAAGCATGTGAAAAACGCGGAAAGTATGAGCCTGATGAGGGCAAATCCCAGACCTAACCCAGACCTAACCTAAACCTAACATGAATTATTCTCTAAAATATTGATCGAAACCAGGCTTAATTGACTGTTTCAGTGTGGTACCACATTACTACGTGATCCAAACCAGAAAAAGCCCAGGATCAGTTCAACAAGTATGTGAAAAACGCGAAAGTATGAGTCTGATGAGGGCGAATCCCAGACCTATGCCAGACCTATATTGCGTTATCCTGCAAAATATTGATCGAAACCAGGTTTAATTGACTGTTTCAGCGTGGTACCAAATTACTACGTGATACAATCCAGAAACAGCCCAGGATCTAGCCATGAAGTATGAGAAATATGCGAAAGAATGAGCCTGATGAGAGCAAATCTCTGACCTAACCTAGACCTAACATGAATTATTCTCTAAAATATTCATCAAAACCAGGTTTAATTGACTGTTTCAGTGTGGTACCACATTACTACGTGATCCAATCCAGAAATAGCCCAGGATCCAGCCATGAAGTATGAGAAATATGCGAAAGTATGAGCCTGATGAGGGCAAATCCTAGACCTAACCCAGACCTAACATGCGTTATCCTCTAAAATATTTATCAAGACCAGGTTTAATTGAATGTTTCAGTGTGGTACCACATTACTATGTGATCCAAACCAGAAAATAGCCCAGGATCTATCCATGAAGTATAAGAAATATGCGAAAGTATGAGTCTGATGAGGGCAAATCCCAGACCTATCCCAGACCTAACTTACGTTATCCTCTAAAATATCGATCGAAACAAGGTTTAATTGACTGTTTCAGCGTGGTACCACATTACTACGTGATACAGTCCAGAAACAGCCCAGGATCTAGCCATGAAGTATGAGAAATATGCGAAAGTATGAGCCTGATGAGGGCAAATCCTAGAGCTAACCCAGACCTAACATGCGTTATCCTCTAAAATATTGACCGCAACCAGGTTTCCTGGACTGTTTCAGTGTGGTACCACACTACTACGTGATCCAAACCAGAAAAAACCCAGGATCTGTGCAACAAGTATGTGAAAAACGCGAAAGTATGAGTCTGATGAGGTCAAATTCCTGACCTATCCCAGACTTAACTTGCGTTATCCTCTAAAATATTGATCGAAACCGGGTCTAATCAACTGTTTCAGCGTGGTACCACATTACTACGTGATCCAAACCAGAAAAAACCCAGGATCTGTTCAACAAGTATGTGAAAAACGCGAAAGTATGAGCCTGATTAGGGCGAATCCCAGATCTATCCCAGACCTAACTTGCGTTATGCTCTAAAATATTGATCCAAACCAGGTTTAGTGGACTGTTTCAGTGTGGTACCACTCTACTACGTGATCCAAAGCAGAAAAAACCCTCGATCACGTCAACATGTATGATAAAACTGCGAAGTTATGACCCTGATGAGGGCTAATCCCAGACCTATCCCAGACCTAACTTGCGTTGTCCTCTAAAATAATGATGGAAACCAGGTTTAATTGACTGTTTCAGTGTTGTACTTCATTACTACGTTATGCAATCCAGAAAAAGCCCAGGATCTAGCCATGAAGTTTGAGAAATATGCGAAAGAATGAGCCTGATGAGGGCAAATCCTAGAGCTAACCCAGACCTAACATGCGTTATCCTCTAAAATATTGACCGCAACCAGGTTTCATGGACTGTTTCAGTGTGGTACCACACTACTACGTGATCCAAACCAGAAAAAACCCAGGATCTGTTCAACAAGTATGTGAAGAACGCGAAAGTATGAGTCTGATGAGGTCAAATTCCAGACCTATCCCAGACTTAACTTGCGTTATACTCTAAAATGTTGATCGAAACCGGGTCTAATCAACTGTTTCAGCGTGGTACCACATTACTACGTGATCCAAACCAGAAAAAACCCAGGATCTGTTCAACAAGTATGTGAAAAACGCGAAAGTATGAGCCTGATGAGGGCAAATTTCAGAGCTATCCCAGACCTAACTTGCGTTGTCCTCTAAGATATTGATGGAAACCTGGTTTAGGTGACTGTTTCAGTGTTGTTCTTCATTACTACGTGATGCAATCAAGAAAAAGGCCAGGATCTAGCCATGAAGTATGAGAAATATGCGAAAGTAAGGGCCTGATGAGGGCAAATCCTAGACCTATCCCATACCTAACATGCGTTATCCTCTAAAATATTTATCAAGATCAGGTTTAATTGATTGTTTCAGTGTGGTCCCACATTACTACGTGTTCCATGCCAGAAAATACCCAGGATCTGTTCAACATGTATGAGAAATATGCGGAAGAATGAGCCTGATGAGAGCAAATCCCAGACCTAACCTAGACCTAAGATGAATTATTCTCTAAAATATTGATCGAAACCAGGTTTACTTGACTGTTTCAGTGTGGTCCCACATTACTACGTGATCCAATCCAGAAATAGCCCAGGATCTAGCCATGAAGTTTGAGAAATATGCGAAAGAATGAGCCTGATGAGGGCAAATCCTAGACCTATCCCAGACCTAACTTCCGTTATCCTCTAAAATATTGATCGAAACCAGGTTTAATTGACTGTTTCAGCGTGGTACCACACTACTACGTGATACAATCCAGAAACAGCCCAGGATCTAGCCATGAAGTATGAGAAATATGCGAAAGTATGAGCCTGATGAGGGCAAATCCTAGACCTAACCCAGACCTAACATGCGTTATCCTCTAAAATACTTATCAAGATCAGGTTTAATTGATTGTTTCAGTGTGGTCCCACATTACTACGTGTTCCATGCCAGAAAATACCCAGGATCTGTTCAACATGTATGAGAAATATGCGGAAGAATGAGCCTGATGAGAGCAAATCCCAGACCTAACCTAGACCTAACATGAATTATTCTCTAAAATATTGATCGAAACCAGGTTTACTTGACTGTTTCAGTGTGGACCCACATAACTACGTGATCCAAACCAGAAAAAACCCAGGATCCGTTCAACAAGTATGTGAAAAACGCGAAACTGTGAGCCTGATGAGGGCAAATCTTAGACCTAACCTTGACCTAACATGCGTTATCCTCTAAGATATTTATCCAGACCAGGTTTCATTGAATGTTTCAGTGTGGTACCACTTTACTACGTGATCCAATCCAGAAATAGCCCAGGAGCTAGCCATGAAGTATGAGAAATATGCGAAAGTATGAGCCTGATGAGGGCAAATCCTAGACCTAACCCAGACCTAACATGCGTTATTCTCTAAGATATTTATCAAGACCAGGTTTAATTGAATGTTTCAGTGTGGTACCACATTACTGCGTCATCCAAACCAGAAAAAACCCAGGATCCGTTCAACAAGTATGTGAAGAATGCGAAAGTATGAGTCTGATCAGTGGAAATCTCAGGCCTTACCTAGACCTAACTTGCGTTGTCCCCTAAAATATTGATGGAAACCAGGTGTCATTGACTGTTTCAGTGTGGTACTACATTATTACGTGATGCAATCCAGAAAAAGCCCAGGATCTAGCCATCAAGTATGAGAAATATGCGAAAGAATGAGCCTGATGAGAGCAAATCCCAGACCTAACCTAGACCTAACATGCGTTATCCTCTAAAATATTGAGCGAAACCAAGTTTAATGGACTGTTTCAGTGTGGTACCACACTACTTCGTGATCCAAACCAGAAAAATCCCAGGATCTGTTCAACAAGTATGCGAAAAACGCTAAACTGTGAGCCTGATGAGGGCAAATCTTAGACCTAACCCAGACCCGAGATGCGTTATCCTCTAAAATATTTATCCAGACCACGTTTCATTGAATGTTTCAGTGTGGTACCACTTTACTACATGATCCAATCCAGAAATAGCCCAGGATCTAGCCATGAAGTATGAGAAATATGCGAAAGTATGAGCCTGATGAGGGCAAATCCAAGACCTATCCCAGACCTAACTTGCGTTGTCCTCTAAGATATTGATGGAGACCAGGTTCAATTGACTGTTTCAGTGTTGTGCTTCATTACTACGTGATCCAAACCAGAAGAAACCCAGGATCTGTTCAACAAGTATGTGAAAAACGCGAAAGTATGAGTCTGATGAGGTCAAATCCCAGACCTATCCCAGACTTAACTTGCGTTATCCTCTAAAATATTGATCGAAACCAGGTTTAATCGACTGTTTCAGCGTGGTACCACATTACTACGTGATACAATCCAGAAACAGCCCGGGATCTAGCCATGAAGTATGAGAAATATGCGAAAGTATGAGCCTAATGAGGGCAAATCCTAGACCTAACCCAAACCTAACATGCGTTATCCTCTAAAATATTTATCAAGACCAGGTTTAATTGAATGTTTCAGTGTGCTACCACATTACTACGTGAACCAAACCAGAAAAAACCCAGGATCCGTTCAACAAGTATGTTAAAAATGCGACAGTATGACCCTGATGAGGGCAAATCCCAGGCCTAACCTAGACCTAACATGCGTTGTCCTCTAAAATATTGATGGAAACCAAGTTTAATTGACTGTTTCAGTGTTGTACTTCATTACTACGTGATGCAATCCAGAAAAAGCCCAGGATCTAGCCATCAAGTATGAGAAATATGCGAAAGAATGAGCCTGATGAGGGCAAATCCTAGACCTAACCCAGACCTAACATGCGTAATCCTCTAAAATATTTATCCAGACCAGGTTTCATTGAATGTTTCAGTGTGGTACCACTTTACTACGTGATCCAATCCAGAAATAGCCCAGGATCTAGCCATGAAGTATGAGAAATATGCGAAAGTATGAGCCTGATGAGTGCAAATCCTAGACCTAACCCAGACCTAACATGCGTTATCCTCTGAAATATTTATCAAGACCAGGTTTAATTGAATGTTTCAGTGTGGTGCTACATTACTACGTGATCCAATACAGAAATAGCCCAGGATCTAGCCATGAAGTATGAGAAATATGCGAAAGTATGAGTCCGATCAGTGAAAATCTCAGGCCTTACCTAGACCTAACTTGCGTTGTCCTCTAAAATATTGATGGAAACCAGGTTTCATTGACTGTTTCAGTGTGGTACTACATTATTACGTGATGCAATCCAGAAAAAGCCCAGGATCTAGCCATAAAGTATGAGAAATATGCGAAAGAATGAGCCTGATGAGAGCAAATCCCAGACCTAACCTAGACCTAACATGCGTTATCCTCTAAAACATTGATCGCAACCAGGTTTATTGGAATGTTTCAGTGTGGTACCACACTACTACGTGATCCAAACCAGAAAAAACCCAGGATCTGTTCAACAAGTATGTGAAAAACGCGAAAGTATGAGCCTTATGAGTGCAAATCCTAGACCTAACCCAGACCTAGCATGCGTTATCCTCTGAAATATTTATCAAGACCAAGTTTAATTGAATGTTTCAGTGTGGTACTACATTACTACGTGATGCAATCCAGAAAAAGCCCAGGATCTAGCCATGAAGTATGAGAAATATGCGAAAGTATGAGCCTAATGAGGGCAAATCCTAGACCTAACCCAAACCTAACATGCGTTATCCCCTAAAATATTTATCAAGACCAGGTTTAATTGAATGTTTCAGTGTGGTACCACATTACTACGTGAACCAAACCAGAAAAAACCCAGGATCCGTTCAACAAGTATGTTAAAACTGCGGCAGTATGACTCTGATGAGAGCAAATCCCTGACCTAACCTAGACCTAACATGAATTATTCTCTAAAATATTGATCAAAACCAGGTTTAATTGACTGTTTCAGTGTGGTGCCACATTACTACGTGATCCAATCCAGAAATAGCCCAGGATCTAGCCATGAAGTATGAGAAATATGCGAAAGTATGAGCCTGATGAGGGCAAATCCTAGACCTAACCCAGACCTAACATGCGTTATTCTCTAAAATATTTATCAAGACCAGGTTTAATTGAATGTTTCAGTGTGGTACCACATTACTACGTGATCAAAACCAGAAAAAACCCAGGATCCGTTCAACAAGTATGTGAAGAATGCGAAAGTATGAGTCTGATCAGTGAAAATCTCAGGCCTTACCTAGACCTAACTTGCGTTGTCCTCTAAAATATTGATGGAAACCAGGTGTCATTGACTGTTTCAGTGTGGTACTACATTATTACGTGATGCAATCCAGAAAAAGCCCGGGATCTAGCCATCAAGTATGAGAAATATGCGAAAGAATGAGCCTGATGAGAGCAAATCCCAGACCTAACCTAGACCTAACATGCGTTATCCTCTAAAATATTGAGCGAAACCAGGTTTAATGGACTGCTTCAGTGTGGTACCACACTACTTCGTGATCCAAACCAGAAAAACCCCAGGATCTGTTCAACAAGTATGCGAAAAACGCTAAACTGTGAGCCTGATGAGGGCAAATCTTAGACCTATCCCAGACCTAACTTGCGTTGTCCTCTAAGATATTGATGGAGACCAGGTTCAATTGACTGTTTCAGTGTTGTGCTTCATTACTACGTGATGCTATCCAGAAAAAGCCCAGGATCTAGCCATGAAGTATGAGAAATATGCGAAAGTTTGAGCCTGATGAGTGCAAATCCTAGACCTAACCCAGACCTAACATGCGTTGTCCTCTGAAATATTTATCAAGACCAGGTTTAATTGAATGTTTCAGTGTGGTACTACATTACTACGTGATGCAATCCAGAAAAAACCCAGGATCCGTTCAACAAGTATGTTAAAACTGCGGCAGTATGACTCTGATGAGAGCAAATCCCTGACCTAACCTAGACCTAACATGAATTATTCTCTAAAATATTGATCAAAACCAGGTTTAATTGACTGTTTCAGTGTGGTGCCACATTACTACGTGATCCAATCCAGAAATAGCCCAGGATCTAGCCATGAAGTATGAGAAATATGCGAAAGTATGAGCCTGATGAGGGCAAATCCTAGACCTAACCCAGACCTAACATGCGTTATTCTCTAAAATATTTATCAAGACCAGGTTTAATTGAATGTTTCAGTGTGGTACCACATTACTACGTGATCAAAACCAGAAAAAACCCAGGATCCGTTCAACAAGTATGTGAAGAATGCGAAAGTATGAGTCTGATCAGTGAAAATCTCAGGCCTTACCTAGACCTAACTTGCGTTGTCCTCTAAAATATTGATGGAAACCAGGTGTCATTGACTGTTTCAGTGTGGTACTACATTATTACGTGATGCAATCCAGAAAAAGCCCAGGATCTAGCCATCAAGTATGAGAAATATGCGAAAGAATGAGCCTGATGAGAGCAAATCCCAGACCTAACCTAGACCTAACATGCGTTATCCTCTAAAATATTGAGCGAAACCAGGTTTAATGGACTGCCTCAGTGTGGTACCACACTACTTCGTGATGCAAACCAGAAAAAACCCAGGATCTGTTCAACAAGTATGCGAAAAACGCTAAACTGTGAGCCTGATGAGGGCAAATCTTAGACCTATCCCAGACCTAACTTGCGTTGTCCTCTAAGATATTGATGGAGACCTGGTTCAATTGACTGTTTCAGTGTTGTGCTTCATTACTACGTGATGCTATCCAGAAAAAGCCCAGGATCTAGCCATGAAGTATGAGAAATATGCGAAAGTTTGAGCCTGATGAGTGCAAATCCTAGACCTAACCCAGACCTAACATGCGTTGTCCTCTGAAATATTTATCAAGACCAGGTTTAATTGAATGTTTCAGTGTGGTACTACATTACTACGTGATGCAATCCAGAAAAAGCCCAGGATCTAGCCATCAAGTTTGAGAAATATGCGATAGAATGAGCCTGATGAGGGCAAATACTAGACCTAACCCAGACCTAACATGCGTTATCCTCTAAAACATTGATCGCAACCAGGTTTAATGGACTGTTTCAGTGTGGTACCACACTACTACGTGATCCAAACCAGAAGAAACCCAGGATCTGTTCAACAAGTATGTGAAAAACGCGAAACTATGAGTCTGATGAGGTCAAATCCCAGACCTATCCCAGACTTAACTTGCGTTATCCTCTAAAATATTGATCGAAACCAGGTTTAATCGACTGTTTCAGCGTGGTACCACATTACTACGTGATACAATCCAGAAACAGCCCGGGATCTAGCCATGAAGTATGAGAAATATGCGAAAGTATGAGCCTAATGAGGGCAAATCCTAGACCTAACCCAAACCTAACATGCGTTATCCTCTAAAATATTTATCAAGACCAGGTTTAATTGAATGTTTCAGTGTGCTACCACATTACTACGTGAACCAAACCAGAAAAAACCCAGGATCCGTTCAACAAGTATGTTAAAACTGCGACAGTATGACCCTGATGAGGGCAAATCCCAGGCCTAACCTAGACCTAACATGCGTTGTCCTCTAAAATATTGATGGAAACCAAGTTTAATTGACTGTTTCAGTGTTGTACTTCATTACTACGTGATGCAATCCAGAAAAAGCCCAGGATCTAGCCATCAAGTATGAGAAATATGCGAAAGAATGAGCCTGATGAGAGCAAATCCCTGACCTAACCTAGACCTAACATGAATTATTCTCTAAAATATTGATCAAAACCAGGTTTAATTGACTGTTTCAGTGTGGTGCCACATTACTACATGATCCAATCCAGAAATAGCCCAGGATCTAGCCATGAAGTATGAGAGATATGCGAAAGTATGAGCCTGATGAGGGCAAATCCTAGACCTAACCCAGACCTAACATGCGATACTCTCTAAAATATTTATCAAGACAAGGTTTAATTGAATGTTTCAGTGTGGTACCACATTACTACGTGATCAAAACCAGAAAAAACCCAGGATCTGTTCAACAAGTATGTGAAGAATGCGAAAGTATGAGTCTGATCAGTGAAAATCTCAGGCCTTACCTAGACCTAACTTGCGTTGTCCTCTAAAATATTGATGGAAACTAGGTTTCATTGACTGTTTCAGTGTGGTACTACATTACTACGTGATGCAATCCAGAAAAAGCCCAGGATCTAGCCATCAAGTATGAGAAATATGCGAAAGAATGAGCCTGATGAGGGCAAATCCTAGACCTAACCCAGACCTAACATGCGTAATCCTCTAAAATATTTATCCAGACCAGGTTTCATTGAATGTTTCAGTGTGGTACCACTTTACTACGTGATCCAATCCAGAAATAGCCCAGGATCTAGCCATGAAGTATGAGAAATATGCGAAAGTATGAGCCTGATGAGGGCAAATCCTAGACCTAACCCAAACCTAACATGCGTTATCCTCTAAAATATTGAACGAAACCAGGTTTAATGGACTGTTTCAGTGTGGTACCACAATCCTACGTGAACCAAACCAGAAAAAACCCAGGATCCGTTTAACAAGTATGTTAAAACTGCGGCAGTATGACCCTGATGAGAGCAAATCCCTGACCTAACCTAGACCTAACATGAATTATTCTCTAAAATATTGATCAAAACCAGGTTTAATTGACTGTTTCAGTGTGGTGCCACATTACTACGTGATCCAATCCAGAAATAGCCCAGGATCTAGCCATGAAGTATGAGAAATATGCGAAAGTATGAGCCTGATGAGGGCAAATCTCAGACCTAACCCAGACCTAAGATGCGTTATCCTCTAAAATATTTATCCAGACCAGGTTTCATTGAATGTTTCAGTGTGGTACCACTTTACTACATGATCCAATCCAGAAATAGCCCAGGATCTTGCCATGAAGTATGAGAAATATGCGAAAGTAAGAGCCTGATGAGGGCAAATCCTAGACCTATCCCAGACCTAACTTCCGTTATCCTCTAAAATATTGATCGAAACCAGGTTTAATTGACTGTTTCAGCGTGGTACCACATTACTACGTGATACAATCCAGAAACAGCCCAGGATCTAGCCATGAAGTATGAGAAATATGCGAAAGTATGAGCCTGATGAGGGCAAATCCTAGACCTAACCCAGACCTAACATGCGTTATCCTCTAAAATATTTATCAAGATCAGGTTTAATTGATTGTTTCAGTGTGGTCCCACATTACTACGTGTTCCATGCCAGAAAATACCCAGGATCTGTTCAACATGTATGAGAAATATGCGGAAGAATGAGCCTGATGAGAGCAAATCCCAGACCTAACCTAGACCTAAGATGAATTATTCTCTAAAATATTGATCGAAACCAGGTTTACTTGACTGTTTCAGTGTGGTCCCACATTACTACGTGATCCAAACCAGAAAAAACCCAGGATCTGTTCAACAAGTATGTGAAAAACGCGAAACTGTGAGCCTGATGAGGGCAAATCTTAGACCTAACCTTGACCTAACATGCGTTATCCTCTAAGATATTTATCCAGACCAGGTTTCATTGAATGTTTCAGTGTGGTACCACTTTACTACGTGATCCAATCCAGAAATAGCCCAGGAGCTAGCCATGAAGTATGAGAAATATGCGAAAGTATGAGCCTGATGAGGGCAAATCCTAGACCTAACCCAGACCTAACATGCGTTATTCTCTAAAATATTTATCAAGACCAGGTTTAATTGAATGTTTCAGTGTGGTACCACATTACTACGTGATCCAAACCAGAAAAAACCCAGGATCTGTTCAACATGTATGAGAAATATGCGAAAGAATGAGCCTGATGAGAGCAAATCCCAGACCTAACCTAGACCTAACATGAATTATTCTCTAAAATATTGATCGAAACCTGGTTTAATTGACTGTTTCAGTGTGGTCCCACATTACTACGTGATCCAAACCAGAAAAAACCCAGGATCCGTACAACAAGTATGTGAAGAATGCGAAAGTATGAGTCTGATGAGTGAAAATCCCAGACCTATCCCAGACCTAACTTGCGTTATCTTCTAAAATATTGATCGAAACCAGGTTTAATCGACTGTTTCAGTGTGGTACCACATTACTACGTGATCCAAACCAGAAATAGCCCAGGATCTATCCATGAAGTATGAGAAATATGCGAAAGTATGAACCTGACGAGGGCTAATCCTAGACCTAACCCAGACCTAACATGCGTTATCCTCCAAAATATTTATCAAGACCAGGTTTACTTGATTGTTTCAGTGCGGTTCCACATTACTACGTGATCCAAACCAGAAAAAACCCAGGATCTGTTCAACGAGTATGTGAAGTGTGCGAAAGTATGAGTCTGATGAGGGCTAATCCCCGACCTATCCCAGACCTAACATGCGTTATCCTCTAAAATATTTATCAAGACCAGGTTTAATTGATTGTTTCAGTGTGGTCCCACATTACTACGTGATCCAAACCAGAAAAAACCCAGGATCTGTTCAACAAGTATGTGAAAAACGCGGAAAGTATGAGCCTGATGAGGGCAAATCCCAGAGCTATCCCAGACCTAACTTGCGTTGTCCTCTAAGATATTGATGGAAACCAGGTTTAATTGACTGTTTCAGTGTAGTACTTAAATTACTACGTGATCCAATCCAGAAAACAACCCAGGATCTGCCAAACGAGTATGTGAAGTGTGCGAAAGTATGAGTCTGATGAGGGCAAATCCCAGACCTATCCCAGACCTAACATGCGTTATCCTCTAAAATATTTATCAAGACCAGGTTTAATTGATTGTTTCAGTGTGGTCCCACACTACTACGTGATCCAAACCAGAAAAAACCCAGGACCTGTTCAACAAGTATGTGAAAAACGCGGAAAGTATGAGCCTGATGAGGGCAAATCCCAGAGCTATTCCAGACCTAACTTGCGTTGTCCTCTAAGATATTGATGGAAACCAGGTTTAATTGACTGTTTCAGTGTAGTACTTAAATTACTACGTGATCCAATCCAGAAAACAACCCAGGATCTGCCAAACGAGTATGTGAAGTGTGCGAAAGTATGAGTCTGATGAGTGAAAATCCCAGGGCTAACCTAGACCTAACATGCGTTATCCTCTAAAATATTGATCGAAACCAGGTTTAATCGCCTGTTTCAGTGTGGTACCACATTACTACGTGATCCATACCAGAAAAAACCCAGGATCCGTTCAACAAGTATGTGAAGAATGCGAAAGTATGAGTCTGATGAGGGCAAATCCCAGAGCTATCCCAGACCTAACTTGCGTTGTCCTCTAAGATATTGATGGAAACCAGGTTTAATTGACTGTTTCTGTGTTGTACTTCATTACTACGTGATGCAATCCAGAAAAAGCCCATTATCTAGCCATGAAGTGTGAGAAATAGTCGAAAGAATGAGCCTGATGAGAGCAAATCCCAGACCTAACCTAGCCCTAACATGTATTATTCTCAAAAATATTGATCGAAACCTGGTTTAATTGACTGTTTCAGTGTGGTCCCACATTACTACGTGATCCAAATCAGAAAAAACCCAGGATCCGTACAACAAGTATGTGAAGAATGCGAAAGTATGAGTCTGATGAGTGAAAATCCCAGGGCTAACCTAGACCTAACATGCGTTATCCTCTAAAATATTGATCGAAACCAGGTTTAATCGACTGTTTCAGTGTGGTACCACATTACTACGTGATCCATACCAGAAAAAACCCAGGATCCGTTCAACAAGTATGTGAAGAATGCGAAAGTATGAGTCTGATGAGTGAAAATCCCCGACCTAACCTAGACCTAACATGCGTTATCCTCTAAAATATTGATCCAAACCAGGATTAATGGACTGTTTCAGTGTGGTACCACACTACTACGTGATCCATACCAGAAAAAACACAGGATCTGTTCAACAAGTATGTGAAAAACGCGAAAGTATGAGCCGGATGAGGGCAAATCCCAGACCTATCCCAGACCTAACTTGCGTTGTCCTCTAAGATATTGATGGAAACCAGGTTTAATTGACTGTTTCTGTGTTGTACTTCATTACTACGTGATGCAATCCAGAAAAAGCCCAGCATCTAGCCATCAAGTATGAGAAATATGCGAAAGAATGAGTTTGATGAGAGCAAATCCCAGACCTAACCTAGACCTAACATGTATTATTCTCAAAAATATTGATCGAAACCAGGTTTAATTGACTGTTTCAGTGTGGTCCCACATTACTACGTGATCCAAACCAGAAAAAACCCAGGATCTGTACAACAAGTATGTGAAGAATGCGAAAGTATGGGTCTGATGAGTGAAAATCCCCGACCTAACCTAGACCTAACATGCGCTATCCTCTAAAATATTGATCCAAACCAGGCTTAATGGACTGTTTCAGTGTGGTACCACACTACTACGTGATCCAAACCAGAAAAAACCCAGGATCTGTTCAACAAGTATGTGAAAAACGCGAAAGTATGAGCCTGATGAGGGCAAATACCAGACCCATCCCAGACCTAACTTGCGTTGTCCTCTAAGATATTGATGGAAACCAGGTTTAATTGACTGTTTCTGTGTTGTATTTTATTACTACGTGATGCAATCCAGAAAAAGCCCAGCATCTAGCCATGAAGTATGAGAAATATTCGAAAGAATGAGCCTGATGAGAGCAAATCCCAGACCTAACCTAGACCTAACATGTATTATTCTCAAAAATATTGATCGAAACCTGGTTTAATTGACTGTTTCAGTGTGGTCCCACATTACTACGTGATCCAAACCAGAAAAAACCCAGGATCCGTACAACAAGTATGTGAACAATGCGAAAGTATGAGTCTGATGAGTGAAAATCCCAGGCCTAACCTAGACCTAACATGTATTATTCTCAAAAATATTGATCGAAACCAGGTTTAATTGACTGTTTCAGTGTGGTCCCACATTACTACGTGATCCAAACCAGAAAAAACACAGGATCTGTACAACGAGTATGTGAAGTGTGCGAAAGTATGAGTGTAATGAGTGAAATTCCCAGACCTAACCTAGACCTAACATGCGTTATCCTCTAAAATATTGATCCAAACCAGGTTTAATGGACTGTTTCAGTGTGGTACCACATTACTACGTGATCTAATCCAGAAATAGCCCAGGATCTAGCCATGAAGTATGAGATATATGCGGAAGTATGAGCTTGACGAGGGCAAATCCTAGACCTAACCCAGACCTAACATGCGTTATCCTCTAAAATATTTATCAAGACCAGGTTTAATTGATTGTTTCAGTGCAGTTCCACATTACTACGTGATCCAAACCAGAAAAACCCAGGATCTGATCAACGAGTATGTGAAGTGTGCGAAAGTATGAGTCTGATGAGTGAAAATCCCAGACCTAACCAAGACCTAACATGCGTTATCCTCAAAAATATTGATCGAAACCTGGTTTAATCGACTGTTTCAGTGTGGTACCACATTACTATGTGATCCCAACCAGAAAATAACCCAGGATCTGTTCAACGAGTATGTGAAGTGTGCGAAAGTATGAGTCTGATGAGGGCAAATCCCAGACCTATCCCAGACCTAACATGCGTTATCCTCTAAAATATTTATCAAGACCAGGTTTAATTGATTGTTTCAGTGTGGTCCCACACTACTACCTGATCCAAACCAGAAAAAACCCAGGATCTGTTCAACAAGTATGTGAAAAATGCGGAAAGTTTGAGTCTGATGAGGGCAAATCCCAGAGCTATCCCAGACCTAACTTGCGTTGTCCTCTAAGATATTGATGGAAACCAGGTTTAATCGACTGTTTCAGTGTGGTACCACATTACTACGTGATCCATACCAGAAAAAACCCAGGATCCGTTCAACAAGTATGTGAAGAATGCGAAAGTAGGAGTCTGATGAGTGAAAATCCCCGACCTAACCTAGACCTAACATGCGTTATCCTCTAAAATATTGATCCAAACCAGGATTAATGGACTGTTTCAGTGTGGTACCACACTACTACGTGATCCATACCAGAAAAAACACAGGATCTGTTCAACAAGTATGTGAAAAACGCGAAAGTATGAGCCGGATGAGGGCAAATCCCAGACCTATCCCAGACCTAACTTGCGTTGTCCTCTAAGATATTGATGGAAACCAGGTTTAATTGACTGTTTCTGTGTTGTACTTCATTACTACGTGATGCAATCCAGAAACAGCCCGGGATCTAGCCATGAAGTATGAGAAATATGCGAAAGTATGAGCCTAATGAGGGCAAATCCTAGACCTAAACCAAACCTAACATGCGTTATCCTCTAAAATATTGATCGAAACCTGGTTTAATTGACTGTTTCAGTGTGGTCCCACATTACTACGTGATCCAAACCAGAAAAAACCCAGGATCCGTACAACAAGTATGTGAAGAATGCGAAAGTATGAGTCTGATGAGTGAAAATCCCAGGGCTAACCTAGACCTAACATGCGTTATCCTCTAAAATATTGATCGAAACCAGGTTTAATCGACTGTTTCAGTGTGGTACCACATTACTACGTGATCCATACCAGAAAAAACCCAGGATCCGTTCAACAAGTATGTGAAGAATGCGAAAGTATGAGTCTGATGAGTGAAAATCCCCGACCTAACCTAGACCTGACATGTGTTGTCCTCTAAAATATTGATGGAAACCAGGTTTAATTGACTGTTTCAGTGTTGTACTTCATTACTACGTGATGCAATCCGGAAAGAGCCCAGGATCTAGCCATCAAGTATGACAAATATGCGGATGGATGAGCCTGATGGGAGCAAATCCCAGACGTAACCTAGACCTAACATGCGTTATCCTCTAAAATATTCATCGCAACCAGGTTTAATGGACTGTTTCAGTGTGGTACCACACTACTACGTGATCCAAACCAGAAAAAGCCCAGGATCTAGCCATGAAGTATGAGAAATATGCGAAAGTTTGAGCCTGATGAGTGCAAATCCTAGACCTAACCCAGACCTAACATGCGTTGTCCTCTGAAATATTTATCAAGACCAGGTTTAATTGAATGTTTCAGTGTGGTACTACATTACTACGTGATGCAATCCAGAAAAAGCCCAGGATCTAGCCATCAAGTTTGAGAAATATGCGATAGAATGAGCCTGATGAGGGCAAATACTAGACCTAACCCAGACCTAACATGCGTTATCCTCTAAAACATTGATCGCAACCAGGTTTAATGGACTGTTTCAGTGTGGTACCACACTACTACGTGATCCAAACCAGAAGAAACCCAGGATCTGTTCAACAAGTATGTGAAAAACGCGAAACTATGAGTCTGATGAGGTCAAATCCCAGACCTATCCCAGACTTAACTTGCGTTATCCTCTAAAATATTGATCGAAACCAGGTTTAATCGACTGTTTCAGCGTGGTACCACATTACTACGTGATACAATCCAGAAACAGCCCGGGATCTAGCCATGAAGTATGAGAAATATGCGAAAGTATGAGCCTAATGAGGGCAAATCCTAGACCTAACCCAAACCTAACATGCGTTATCCTCTAAAATATTTATCAAGACCAGGTTTAATTGAATGTTTCAGTGTGCTACCACATTACTACGTGAACCAAACCAGAAAAAACCCAGGATCCGTTCAACAAGTATGTTAAAAATGCGACAGTATGACCCTGATGAGGGCAAATCCCAGGCCTAACCTAGACCTAACATGCGTTGTCCTCTAAAATATTGATGGAAACCAAGTTTAATTGACTGTTTCAGTGTTGTACTTCATTACTACGTGATGCAATCCAGAAAAAGCCCAGGTTCTAGCCATCAAGTATGAGAAATATGCGAAAGAATGAGCCTGATGAGAGCAAATCCCTGACCTAACCTAGACCTAACATGAATTATTTTCTAAAATATTGATCAAAACCAGGTTTAATTGACTGTTTCAGTGTGGTGCCACATTACTACATGATCCAATCCAGAAATAGCCCAGGATCTAGCCATGAAGTATGAGAGATATGCGAAAGTATGAGCCTGATGAGGGCAAATCCTAGACCTAACCCAGACCTAACATGCGATACTCTCTAAAACATTTATCAAGACAAGGTTTAATTGAATGTTTCAGTGTGGTACCACATTACTACGTGATCAAAACCAGAAAAAACCCAGGATCTGTTCAACAAGTATGTGAAGAATGCGAAAGTATGAGTCTGATCAGTGAAAATCTCAGGCCTTACCTAGACCTAACTTGCGTTGTCCTCTAAAATATTGATGGAAACTAGGTTTCATTGACTGTTTCAGTGTGGTACTACATTACTACGTGATGCAATCCAGAAAAAGCCCAGGATCTAGCCATCAAGTATGAGAAATATGCGAAAGAATGAGCCTGATGAGGGCAAATCCTAGACCTAACCCAGACCTAACATGCGTAATCCTCTAAAATATTTATCCAGACCAGGTTTCATTGAATGTTTCAGTGTGGTACCACTTTACTACGTGATCCAATCCAGAAATAGCCCAGGATCTAGCCATGAAGTATGAGAAATATGCGAAAGTATGAGCCTAATGAGGGCAAATCCTAGACCTAACCCAAACCTAACATGCGTTATCCTCTAAAATATTTATCAAGACCAGGTTTAATTGAATGTTTCAGTGTGGTACCACATTACTACGTGAACCAAACCAGAAAAAACCCAGGATCCGTTTAACAAGTATGTTAAAACTGCGGCAGTATGACCCTGATGAGAGCAAATCCCTGACCTAACCTAGACCTAACATGAATTATTCTCTAAAATATTGATCAAAACCAGGTTTAATTGACTGTTTCAGTGTGGTGCCACATTACTACGTGATCCAATCCAGAAATAGCCCAGGATCTAGCCATGAAGTATGAGAAATATGCGAAAGTATGAGCCTGATGAGGGCAAATCCTAGACCTAACCCAGACCTAACATGCGTTATTCTCTAAAATATTTATCAAGACCAGGTTTAATTGAATGTTTCAGTGTGGTACCACATTACTACGTGATCAAAACCAGAAAAAACCCAGGAGCCGTTAAACAAGTATGTGAAGAATGCGAAAGTATGAGTCTGATCAGTGAAAATCTCAGGCCTTACCTAGACCTAACTTGCGTTGTCCTCTAAAATATTAATGGAAACCAGGTGTCATTGACTGTTTCAGTGTGGTACTACATTATTACGTGATGCAATCCAGAAAAAGCCCAGGATCTAGCCATCAAGTATGAGAAATATGCGAAAGAATGAGCCTGATGAGAGCAAATCCCAGACCTAACCTAGACCTAACATGCGTTATCCTCTAAAATATTGAACGAAACCAGGTTTAATGGACTGTTTCAGTGTGGTACCACACTACTTCGTGATCCAAACCAGAAAAAACCCAGGATCTGTTCAACAAGTATGTTAAAACTGCGGCAGTATGACCCTGATGAGAGCAAATCCCTGACCTAACCTAGACCTAACATGAATTATTCTCTAAAATATTGATCAAAACCAGGTTTAATTGACTGTTTCAGTGTGGTGCCACATTACTACGTGATCCAATCCAGAAATAGCCCAGGATCTAGCCATGAAGTATGAGAAATATGCGAAAGTATGAGCCTGATGAGGGCAAATCTTAGACCTAACCCAGACCTAAGATGCGTTATCCTCTAAAATATTTATCCAGACCAGGTTTCATTGAATGTTTCAGTGTGGTACCACACTACTACGTGATCCAAATCAGAAAAAACCCAGGATCTGTTCAACATGTATGAGAAATATGCGAAAGAATGAGCCTGATGAGAGCAAATCCCAGACCTAACCTAGACCTAGCATGCGTTATCCTCTAAAATATTGAACGAAACCAGGTTTAATGGACTGTTTCAGTGTGGTACCACACTACTTCGTGATCCAAACCAGAGAAAACCCAGGATCTGTTCAACAAGTATGTTAAAACTGCGGCAGTATGACCCTGATGAGAGCAAATCCCTGACCTAACCTAGACCTA
Source organism: Colletes latitarsis (assembly GCF_051014445.1). Classification (NCBI taxonomy): domain Eukaryota; kingdom Metazoa; phylum Arthropoda; class Insecta; order Hymenoptera; family Colletidae; genus Colletes; species Colletes latitarsis. The sequence continues at coordinate 28,133,162 of NW_027488366.1, read as the reverse complement.
ACATGAATTATCCTCTAAAATATTGATCGAAACCTGGTTTAATCGACTGTTTCAGTGTGGTACCACATTACTACGTGATCTAGTCCAGAAATAGCCCAGGATCTTGCCATGAAGTATGAGAAATATGCGAAAGTAAGAGCCTGATGAGGGCAAATCCTAGACCTATCCCAGACCTAACTTCCGTTATCCTCTAAAATATTGATCGAAACCAGGTTTAATTGACTGTTTCAGCGTGGTACCACATTACTACGTGATACAATCCAGAAACAGCCCAGGATCTAGCCATGAAGTATGAGAAATATGCGAAAGTATGAGCCTGATGAGGGCAAATCCTAGACCTAACCCAGACCTAACATGCGTTATCCTCTAAAATATTTATCAAGATCAGGTTTAATTGATTGTTTCAGTGTGGTCCCACATTACTACGTGTTCCATGCCAGAAAATACCCAGGATCTGTTCAACATGTATGAGAAATATGCGGAAGAATGAGCCTGATGAGAGCAAATCCCAGACCTAACCTAGACCTAACATGAATTATTCTCTAAAATATTGATCGAAACCAGGTTTACTTGACTGTTTCAGTGTGGTCCCACATTACTACGTGATCCAAACCAGAAAAAACCCAGGATCTGTTCAACAAGTATGTGAAAAACGCGAAACTGTGAGCCTGATGAGGGCAAATCTTAGACCTAACCTTGACCTAACATGCGTTATCCTCTAAGATATTTATCCAGACCAGGTTTCATTGAATGTTTCAGTGTGGTACCACTTTACTACGTGATCCAATCCAGAAATAGCCCAGGAGCTAGCCATGAAGTATGAGAAATATGCGAAAGTATGAGCCTGATGAGGGCAAATCCTAGACCTAACCCAGACCTAACATGCGTTATTCTCTAAAATATTTATCAAGACCAGGTTTAATTGAATGTTTCAGTGTGGTACCACATTACTACGTGATCCAAACCAGAAAAAACCCAGGATCTGTTCAACATGTATGAGAAATATGCGAAAGAATGAGCCTGATGAGAGCAAATCCCAGACCTAACCTAGACCTAACATGAATTATTCTCTAAAATATTGATCGAAACCTGGTTTAATCGACTGTTTCAGTGTGGTACCACATTACTATGTGATCCAAACCAGAAAATAACCCAGGATCTGTTCAACGTGTATGTGAAGTGTGCGAAAGGATGAGTCTGATGAGGTCAAATCCCAGACCTATCCCAGACCTAACTTGCGTTATCTTCTAAAATATTGATCGAAACCAGGTTTAATCGACTGTTTCAGTGTGGTACCACATTACTACGTGATCCAAACCAGAAATAGCCCAGGATCTATCCATGAAGTATGAGAAATATGCGAAAGTATGAACCTGACGAGGGCTAATCCTAGACCTAACCCAGACCTAACATGCGTTATCCTCCAAAATATTTATCAAGACCAGGTTTACTTGATTGTTTCAGTGCGGTTCCACATTACTACGTGATCCAAACCAGAAAAAACCCAGGATCTGTTCAACGAGTATGTGAAGTGTGCGAAAGTATGAGTCTGATGAGGGCTAATCCCCGACCTATCCCAGACCTAACATGCGTTATCCTCTAAAATATTTATCAAGACCAGGTTTAATTGATTGTTTCAGTGTGGTCCCACATTACTACGTGATCCAAACCAGAAAAAACCCAGGATCTGTTCAACAAGTATGTGAAAAACGCGGAAAGTTTGAGCCTGATGAGGGCAAATCCCAGAGCTATCCCAGACCTAACTTGCGTTGTCCTCTAAGATATTGATGGAAACCAGGTTTAATTGACTGTTTCAGTGTAGTACTTAAATTACTACGTGATCCAATCCAGAAAACAACCCAGGATCTGCCAAACGAGTATGTGAAGTGTGCGAAAGTATGAGTCTGATGAGGGCAAATCCCAGACCTATCCCAGACCTAACATGCGTTATCCTCTAAAATATTTATCAAGACCAGGTTTAATTGATTGTTTCAGTGTGGTCCCACACTACTACGTGATCCAAACCAGAAAAAACCCAGGACCTGTTCAACAAGTATGTGAAAAACGCGGAAAGTATGAGCCTGATGAGGGCAAATCCCAGAGCTATTCCAGACCTAACTTGCGTTGTCCTCTAAGATATTGATGGAAACCAGGTTTAATTGACTGTTTCAGTGTAGTACTTAAATTACTACGTGATCCAATCCAGAAAACAACCCAGGATCTGCCAAACGAGTATGTGAAGTGTGCGAAAGTATGAGTCTGATGAGTGAAAATCCCAGGGCTAACCTAGACCTAACATGCGTTATCCTCTAAAATATTGATCGAAACCAGGTTTAATCGCCTGTTTCAGTGTGGTACCACATTACTACGTGATCCATACCAGAAAAAACCCAGGATCCGTTCAACAAGTATGTGAAGAATGCGAAAGTGTGAGTCTGATGAGGGCAAATCCCAGAGCTATCCCAGACCTAACTTGCGTTGTCCTCTAAGATATTGATGGAAACCAGGTTTAATTGACTGTTTCTGTGTTGTACTTCATTACTACGTGATGCAATCCAGAAAAAGCCCATTATCTAGCCATGAAGTGTGAGAAATAGTCGAAAGAATGAGCCTGATGAGAGCAAATCCCAGACCTAACCTAGCCCTAACATGTATTATTCTCAACAATATTGATCGAAACCTGGTTTAATTGACTGTTTCAGTGTGGTCCCACATTACTACGTGATCCAAACCAGAAAAAACCCAGGATCCGTACAACAAGTATGTGAAGAATGCGAAAGTATGAGTCTGATGAGTGAAAATCCCAGGGCTAACCTAGACCTAACATGCGTTATCCTCTAAAATATTGATCGAAACCAGGTTTAATCGACTGTTTCAGTGTGGTACCACATTACTACGTGATCCATACCAGAAAAAACCCAGGATCCGTTCAACAAGTATGTGAAGAATGCGAAAGTATGAGTCTGATGAGTGAAAATCCCCGACCTAACCTAGACCTAACATGCGTTATCCTCTAAAATATTGATCCAAACCAGGATTAATGGACTGTTTCAGTGTGGTACCACACTACTACGTGATCCATACCAGAAAAAACACAGGATCTGTTCAACAAGTATGTGAAAAACGCGAAAGTATGAGCCGGATGAGGGCAAATCCCAGACCTATCCCAGACCTAACTTGCGTTGTCCTCTAAGATATTGATGGAAACCAGGTTTAATTGACTGTTTCTGTGTTGTACTTCATTACTACGTGATGCAATCCAGAAAAAGCCCAGCATCTAGCCATGAAGTATGAGAAATATTCGAAAGAATGAGCCTGATGAGAGCAAATCCCAGACCTAACCTAGACCTAACATGTATTATTCTCAAAAATATTGATCGAAACCAGGTTTAATTGACTGTTTCAGTGTGGTCCCACATTACTACGTGATCCAAACCAGAAAAAACCCAGGATCTGTACAACAAGTATGTGAAGAATGCGAAAGTATGGGTCTGATGAGTGAAAATCCCCGACCTAACCTAGACCTAACATGCGCTATCCTCTAAAATATTGATCCAAACCAGGTTTAATGGACTGTTTCAGTGTGGTACCACACTACTACGTGATCCAAACAAGAAAAAACCCAGGATCTGTTCAACAAGTATGTGAAAAACGCGAAAGTATGAGCCTGATGAGGGCAAATACCAGACCCATCCCAGACCTAACTTGCGTTGTCCTGTATGATATTGATGGAAACCAGGTTTAATTGACTGTTTCTGTGTTGTATTTTATTACTACGTGATGCAATCCAGAAAAAGCCCAGCATCTAGCCATGAAGTATGAGAAATATTCGAAAGAATGAGCCTGATGAGAGCAAATCCCAGACCTAACCTAGACCTAACATGTATTATTCTCAAAAATATTGATCGAAACCTGGTTTAATTGACTGTTTCAGTGTGGTCCCACATTACTACGTGATCCAAACCAGAAAAAACCCAGGATCCGTACAACAAGTATGTGAACAATGCGAAAGTATGAGTCTGATGAGTGAAATTCCCAGACCTAACCTAGACCTAACATGCGTTATCCTCTAAAATATTGATCCAAACCAGGTTTAATGGACTGTTTCAGTGTGGTACCACATTACTACGTGATCTAATCCAGAAATATCCCAGGATCTAGCCATGAAGTATGAGAAATATGCGGAAGTATGAGCTTGACGAGGGCAAATCCTAGACCTAACCCAGACCTAACATGCGTTATCCTCTAAAATATTTATCAAGACCAGGTTTAATTGATTGTTTCAGTGCAGTTCCACATTACTACGTGATCCAAACCAGAAAAAACCCAGGACCTGATCAACGAGTATGTGAAGTGTGCGAAAGTATGAGTCTGATGAGTGAAAATCCCAGACCTAACCAAGACCTAACATGCGTTATCCTCAAAAATATTGATCGAAACCTGGTTTAATCGACTGTTTCAGTGTGGTACCACATTACTATGTGATCCCAACCAGAAACTAACCCAGGATCTGTTCAACGAGTATGTGAAGTGTGCGAAAGTATGAGTCTGATGAGGGCAAATCCCAGACCTATCCCAGACCTAACATGCGTTATCCTCTAAAATATTTATCAAGACCAGGTTTAATTGATTGTTTCAGTGTGGTCCCACACTACTACCTGATCCAAACCAGAAAAAACCCAGGATCTGTTCAACAAGTATGTGAAAAATGCGGAAAGTTTGAGTCTGATGAGGGCAAATCCCAGAGCTATCCCAGACCTAACTTGCGTTGTCCTCTAAGATATTGATGGAAACCAGGTTTAATTGACTGTTTCTGTGTTGTACTTCATTACTACGTGATGCAATCCAGAAAAAGCCCATTATCTAGCCATGAAGTGTGAGAAATAGTCGAAAGAATGAGCCTGATGAGAGCAAATCCCAGACCTAACCTAGCCCTAACATGTATTATTCTCAAAAATATTGATCGAAACCTGGTTTAATTGACTGTTTCAGTGTGGTCCCACATTACTACGTGATCCAAACCAGAAAAAACCCAGGATCCGTACAACAAGTATGTGAAGAATGCGAAAGTATGAGTCTGATGAGTGAAAATCCCAGGGCTAACCTAGACCTAACATGCGTTATCCTCTAAAATATTGATCGAAACCAGGTTGAATCGACTGTTTCAGTGTGGTACCACATTACTACGTGATCCATACCAGAAAAAACCCAGGATCCGTTCAACAAGTATGTGAAGAATGCGAAAGTATGAGTCTGATGAGTGAAAATCCCCGACCTAACCTAGACCTAACATGCGTTATCCTCTAAAATATTGATCCAAACCAGGATTAATGGACTGTTTCAGTGTGGTACCACACTACTACGTGATCCATACCAGAAAAAACACAGGATCTGTTCAACAAGTATGTGAAAAACGCGAAAGTATGAGCCGGATGAGGGCAAATCCCAGACCTATCCCAGACCTAACTTGCGTTGTCCTCTAAGATATTGATGGAAACCAGGTTTAATTGACTGTTTCTGTGTTGTACTTCATTACTACGTGATGCAATCCAGAAAAAGCCCAGCATCTAGCCATCAAGTATGAGAAATATGCGAAAGAATGAGTTTGATGAGAGCAAATCCCAGACCTAACCTAGACCTAACATGTATTATTCTCAAAAATATTGATCGCAACCAGGTTTAATTGACTGTTTCAGTGTGGTCCCACATTACTACGTGCTCCAAACCAGAAAAAACCCAGGATCTGTACAACAAGTATGTGAAGAATGCGAAAGTATGGGTCTGATGAGTGAAAATCCCCGACCTAACCTAGACCTAACATGCGCTATCCTCTAAAATATTGATCCAAACCAGGTTTAATGGACTGTTTCAGTGTGGTACCACACTACTACGTGATCCAAACCAGAAAAAACCCAGGATCTGTTCAACAAGTATGTGAAAAACGCGAAAGTATGAGCCTGATGAGGGCAAATACCAGACCCATCCCAGACCTAACTTGCGTTGTCCTCTAAGATATTGATGGAAACCAGGTTTAATTGACTGTTTCTGTGTTGTATTTTATTACTACGTGATGCAATCCAGAAAAAGCCCAGCATCTAGCCATGAAGTATGAGAAATATTCGAAAGAATGAGCCTGATGAGAGCAAATCCCAGACCTAACCTAGACCTAACATGTATTATTCTCAAAAATATTGATCGAAACCTGGTTTAATTGACTGTTTCAGTGTAGTACTTAAATTACTACGTGATCCAATCCAGAAAACAACCCAGGATCTGCCAAACGAGTATGTGAAGTGTGCGAAAGTATGAGTCTGATGAGCGAAAATCCCAGGGCTAACCTAGACCTAACATGTATTATTCTCAAAAATATTGATCGAAACCTGGTTTAATTGACTGTTTCAGTGTGGTCCCACATTACTACGTGATCCAAACCAGAAAAAACCCAGGATCCGTACAACAAGTATGTGAACAATGCGAAAGTATGAGTCTGATGAGTGAAAATCCCAGGCCTAACCTAGACCTAACATGCGCTATCCTCAAAAATATTGATCGAAACCTGGTATAATCGACTGTTTCAGTGTGGTACCACATTACTATGTGATCCAAACCAGAAAATAACCCAGGATCTGTTCAACGAGTATGTGAAGTGTGCGAAAGTATGAGTCTAATGAGTGAAATTCCCAGACCTAACCTAGACCTAACATGCGTTATCCTCTAAAATATTGAACCCAACCAGGTTTAATGGACTGTTTCAGTGTGGTACCACATTACTACGTGATCTAATCCAGAAATAGCCCAGGATCTAGCCATGAAGTATGAGAAATATGCGGAAGTATGAGCTTGACGAGGGCAAATCCTAGACCTAACCCAGACCTAACATGCGTTATCCTCTAAAATATTTATCAAGACCAGGTTTAATTGATTGTTTCAGTGTAGTTCCACATTACTACGTGATCCAAACCAGAAAAAACCCAGGATCTGATCAACGAGTATGTGAAGTGTGCGAAAGTATGAGTCTGATGAGTGAAAATCCCAGACCTAACCAAGACCTAACATGCGTTATCCTCAAAAATATTGATCGAAACCTGGTTTAATCGACTGTTTCAGTGTGGTACCACATTACTATGTGATCCCAACCAGAAAATAACCCAGGATCTGTTCAACGACTATGTGAAGTGTGCGAAAGTATGAGTCTGATGAGGGCAAATCCCAGACCTATCCCAGACCTAACATGCGTTATCCGCTAAAATATTTATCAAGACCAGGTTTAATTGATTGTTTCAGTGTGGTCCCACACTACTACCTGATCCAAACCAGAAAAAACCCAGGATCTGTTCAACAAGTATGTGAAAAACGCGGAAAGTTTGAGCCTGATGAGGGCAAATCCCAGACCTATCCCAGACCTAACTTGCGTTGTCCTCTAAGATATTGATGGAAACCAGGTTTAATTGACTGTTTCAGTGTTGTACTTCATTACTACGTGATGCAATCCAGAAAAAGCCCAGCATCTAGCCATCAAGTATGAGAAATATGCGAAAGAATGAGCCTGATGAGAGCAAATCCCAGGCCTAACCTAGACCTAACATGAATTATTCTCTAAAATATTGATCGAAACCAGGTTTAATTGACTGTTTCAGTGTGGTACCACATTACTACGTGATCCAAACCAGAAAAAACCCAGGATCAGTTCAACAAGTATATGAAAAACGCGAAAGTATGAGTCTGATGAGGGCGAATCACAGATCTATGCCAGACATAACTTGCGTTATCCTGTAAAATATTGATCGAAACCAGGTTTAATTAACTGTTTCAGCGTGGTACCAAATTACTACGTGATCCAAACCAGAAAAAACCCAGGATCTGATCAACGAGTATGTGAAGTGTGCGAAAGTATGAGTCTGATGAGATCAAATCCCAGACCTATCCCAGACTTAACATGCGTTATCCTCTAAAATATTGATCGAAACCAGGTTTAATCGACAGTTTCAGTGTGGTATCACACTACCACGTGACCCAAACCAGAAAAAACCCATGATCTGTTCAACAAGTATGTGAAAAACGCGAAAGTATGAGCCTGATGAAGGCAAATCCCAGACCTATCCCAGACCTAACTTGCGTTATCCTCTAAAATATTGATCGAAACCACGTTTAATTGACCGTTTCAGTGTGGTACCACATTACTACGTGATCCAAACCAGAAAAAACCCAGGATCGGTTCAACAAGTATGTGAAGAATGCGAAAGTAGGAGTCTGATCAGTGAAAATCACAGGCCTTACCTAGACCTAACATGCGTTATCCTCTGAAATATTTATCAAGACCAGGTTTAATTGAATGTTTCAGTGTGGTACTACATTACTACGTGATGCAATCCAGAGAAAGCCCAGGATCTAGCCATCAAGTTTGAGAAATATGCGAAAGTATGAGCCTGATGAGGGCAAATCCTAGACCTAACCCAGACCTAACATGCGTTATCCTCTAAAATATTTATCAAGACCAGGTTTGATTGATTTTTTCAGTGTGGTCCCACATTACTACGTGATCCAAACCAGAAAAAACCCAGGATCTGTTCAACATGTATGAGAAATATGCGAAAGAATGAGCCTGATGAGAGCAAATCCCAGACCTAACCTAGACCTAACATGAATTATTCTCTAAAATATTGATCGAAACCTGGTTTAATCGACTGTTTCAGTGTGGTACCACATTACTATGTGATCCAAACCAGAAAATAACCCAGGATCTGTTCAACGAGTATGTGAAGTGTGCGAAAGGCTGAGTCTGATGAGGTCAAATCCCAGACCTATCCCAGACCTAACTTGCGTTATCCTCTAAAATATTGATCGAAACCAGGTTTAATCGACTGTTTCAGTGTGGTACCACATTACTACGTGATCCAAACCAGAAATAGCCCATCATCTATCCATGAAGTATGAGAAATATGCGAAAGTATGAGCCTGACGTGGGCTAATCCTAGACCTAACCCAGACCTAACAAGCGTTATCCTCCAAAATATTTATCAAGACCAGGTTTAATTGATTGTTTCAGTGCGGTTCCACATTACTACGTGATCCAAACCAGAAAAAACCCAGGATCTGTTCAACGAGTATGTGAAGTGTGCGAAAGTATGAGTCTGATGAGGGCTAATCCCCGACCTTTCCCAGACCTAACATGCGTTATCCTCTAAAATATTTATCAAGACCAGGTTTAATTGATTGTTTCAGTGTGGTCCCACATTACTACGTGATCCAAACCAGAAAAACCCAGGATCTGTTCAACAAGTATGTGAAAAACGCGGAAAGTATGAGCCTGATGAGGGCAAATCCCAGAGCTATCCCAGACCTAACTTGCGTTGTCCTCTAAGATATTGAGGGAAACCAGGTTTAATTGACTGTTTCAGTGTAGTACTTAAATTACTACGTGATCCAATCCAGAAAACAACCCAGGATCTGCCAAACGAGTATGTGAAGTGTGCGAAAGTATGAGTCAGATGAGGGCAAATCCCAGACCTATCCCAGACCTAACATGCGTTATCCTCTAAAATATTTATCAAGACCAGGTTTAATTGATTGTTTCAGTGTGGTCCCACACTACTACGTGATCCAAACCAGAAAAAACCCAAGATCTGTTCAACAAGTATGTGAAAAACGCGGAAAGTATGAGCCTGATGAGGGCAAATCCCAGAGCTATCCCAGACCTAACTTGCGTTGTCCTCTAAGATATTGATGGAAACCAGGTTTAATTGACTGTTTCAGTGTAGTACTTAAATTACTACGTGATCCAATCCAGAAAACAACCCAGGATCTGCCAAACGAGTATGTGAAGTGTGCGAAAGTATGAGTCTGATGAGTGAAAATCCCAGGGCTAACCTAGACCTAACATGCGTTATCCTCTAAAATATTGATCGAAACCAGGTTTAATCGACTGTTTCAGTGTGGTACCACATTACTACGTGATCCATACCAGAAAAAACCCAGGATCCGTTCAACAAGTATGTGAAGAATGCGAAAGTATGAGTCTGATGAGTGAAAATCCCCGACCTAACCTAGACCTAACATGCGTTATCCTCTAAAATATTGATCCAAACCAGGTTTAATGGACTGTTTCAGTGTGATACCACACTACTACGTGATCCAAACCAGAAAAAACATAGGATCTGTTCAACAAGTATGTGAAAATCGCGGAAAGTATGAGCCTGATGAGGGCAAATCCCAGAGCTATCCCAGACCTAACTTGCGTTGTCCTCTAAGATATTGATCGAAACCGGGTTTAATTGACTGTTTCAGTGTAGTACTTAAATTACTACGTGATCCAATCCAGAAAACAACCCAGGATCTGCCAAACGAGTATGTGAAGTGTGCGAAAGTATGAGTCTGATGAGGGCAAATCCCAGACCTATCCCAGACCTAACATGCGTTATCCTCTAAAATATTTATCAAGACCAGGTTTAATTGATTGTTTCAGTGTGGTCCCACACTACTACGTGATCCAAACCAGAAAAAACCCAGGACCTGTTCAACAAGTATGTGAAAAACGCGGAAAGTATGAGCCTGATGAGGGCAAATCCCAGAGCTATCCCAGACCTAACTTGCGTTGTCCACTAAGATATTGATGGAAACCAGGTTTAATTGACTGTTTCAGTGTAGTACTTAAATTACTACGTGATCCAATCCAGAAAACAACCCAGGATCTGCCAAACGAGTATGTGAAGTGTGCGAAAGTATGAGTCTGATGAGCGAAAATCCCAGGGCTAACCTAGACCTAACATGCGTTATCCTCTAAAATATTGATCGAAATCAGGTTTAATCGACTGTTTCAGTGTGGTACCACATTACTACGTGATCCATACCAGAAAAAACCCAGGATCCGTTCAACAAGTATGTGAAGAATGCGAAAGTATGAGTCTGATGAGTGAAAATCCCCGACCTAACCTAGACCTAACATGCGTTATCCTCTAAAATATTGATCCAAACCAGGTTTAATGGACTGTTTCAGTGTGGTACCACACTACTACGTGATCCAAACCAGAAAAAACACAGGATCTGTTCAACAAGTATGTGAAAAACGCGAAAGTATGAGCCTGATGAGGGCAAATCCCAGACCTATCCCAGAACTAACTTGCGTTGTCCTCTAAGATATTGATGGAAACCAGGTTTAATTGACTGTTTCTGTGTTGTACTTCATTACTACGTGATGCAATCCAGAAAACAACCCAGGATCTGCCAAACGAGTATGTGAAGTGTGCGAAAGTATGAGTCTGATGAGTGAAAATCCCAGGGTTAACCTAGACCTAACATGCGTTATCCTCTAAAATATTGATCGAAAGCAGGTTTAATCGACTGTTTCAGTGTGGTACCACATTACTACGTGATCCATACCAGAAAAAACCCAGGATCCGTTCAACAAGTATGTGAAGAATGCGAAAGTATGAGTCTGATGAGTGAAAATCCCCGACCTAACCTAGACCTAACATGCGTTATCCTCTAAAATATTGATCCAAACCAGGTTTAATGGACTGTTTCAGTGTGGTACCACATTACTACGTGATCCAAACCAGAAAAAACACAGGATCTGTTCAACAAGTATGTGAAAAACGCGAAAGTATGAGCCTGATGAGGGCAAATCCCAGACCTATCCCAGACCTAACTTGCGTTGTCCTCTAAGATATTGATGGAAACCAGGTTTAATTGACTGTTTCTGTGTTGTACTTCATTACTACGTGATGCAATCCAGAAAAAGCCCAGCATCTAGCCATGAAGTATGAGAAATATTCGAAAGAATGAGCCTGATGAGAGCAAATCCCAGACCTAACCTAGCCCTAACATGTATTATTCTCAAAAATATTGATCGAAACCTGGTTTAATTGACTGTTTCAGTGTGGTCCCACATTACTACGTGATCCAAACCAGAAAACAACCCAGGATCTGCCAAACGAGTATGTGAAGTGTGCGAAAGTATGAGTCTGATGAGTGAAAATCCCAGGGCTAACCTAGACCTAACATGCGTTATCCTCTAAAATATTGATCGAAACCAGGTTTAATCGACTGTTTCAGTGTGGTACCACATTACTACGTGATCCATACCAGAAAAAACCCAGGATCCGTTCAACAAGTATGTGAAAAACGCGAAAGTATGAGCCTGATGAGGGCAAATCCCAGACCTATCCCAGACCTAACTTGCGTTGTCCTCTAAGATATTGATGGAAACCAGGTTTAATTGACTGTCTCTGTGTTGTACTTCATTACTACGTGATGCAATCCAGAAAAAGCCCAGCATCTAGCCATGAAGTATGAGAAATATTCGAAAGAATGAGCCTGATGAGAGCAAATCCCAGACCTAACCTAGCCCTAACATGTATTATTCTCAAAAATATTGATCGAAACCTGGTTTAATTGACTGTTTCAGTGTGGTCCCACATTACTACGTGATCCAAACCAGAAAAAACCCAGGATCCGTAAAACAAGTATGTGAAGAATGCGAAAGTATGAGTCTGATGAGTGAAAATCCCAGGCCTAACCTAGACCTAACATGCGTTATCCTCAAAAATATTGATCGAAACCTGGTATAATCGACTGTTTCAGTGTGGTACCACATTACTATGTGATCCAAACCAGAAAATAACCCAGGATCTGTTCAACGAGTATGTGAAGTGTGCGAAAGTATGAGTCTGATGAGTGAAATTACCAGACCTAACCTAGACCTAACATGCGTTATCCTCTAAAATATTGATCCAAACCAGGTTTAATGGACTGTTTCAGTGTGGTACCACACTACTACGTGATCCAAACCAGAAAAAACCCAGGATCTGTTCAAAAAGTATGTGAAAAACGCGAAAGTATGAGCCGGATGAGGGCAAATCCAAGACCTATCCCAGACCTAACTTGCGTTGTCCTCTAAGATATTGATGGAAACCAGGTTTAATTGACTGTTTCTGTGTTGTACTTCATTACTACGTGATGCAATCCAGAAAAAGCCCAGCATCTAGCCATCAAGTATGAGAAATATTCGAAAGAATGAGCCTGATGAGAGCAAATCCCAGACCTAACCTAGACCTAACATGTATTATTCTCAAAAATATTGATCGAAACCTGGTTTAATTGACTGTTTCAGTGTGGTCCCACATTACTACGTGATCCAAACCAGAAAAAACCCAGGATCCGTACAACAAGTATGTGAACAATGCGAAAGTATGAGTCTGATGAGTGAAATTCCCAGGCCTAACCTAGACCTAACATGCGTTATCCTCAAAAATATTGATCGAAACCTGGTATAATCGACTGTTTCAGTGTGGTACCACATTACTATGTGATCCAATCCAGAAATAGCCCAGGATCCAGCCATGAAGTATGAGAAATATGCGAAAGGAGGAGCCTGATGAGGGCAAATCCTAGACCTATGCCAGACCTAACTTGCGTTATCCTGCAAAATATTTATCAAGACCAGGTTTAATTGACTGTTTCAGTGTTGTACTTCATTACTACGTGATACAATCCAGAAACAGCCCAGCATCTAGCCATCAAGTATGAGAAATATGCGAAAGTATGAGTGTGATGAGTGAAATTCCCAGACCTAACCTAGACCTAACATGCGTTATCCTCTAAAATATTGATCCAAACCAGGTTTAATGGACTGTTTCAGTGTGGTCCCACATTACTACGTGATCCAAACCAGAAAAAACCCAGGATCCGTACAACAAGTATGTGAACAATGCGAAAGTATGAGTCTGATGAGTGAAATTCCCAGACCTATCCCAGACCTAACTTGCGTTGTCCTCTAAGATATTGATGGAAACCAGGTTTAATTGACTGTTTCTGTGTTGTACTTCATTACTACGTGATGCAATCCAGAAAAAGCCCAGCATCTAGCCATCAAGTATGAGAAATATGCGAAAGTATGAGTCTGATGAGTGAAATTCCCAGACCTAACCTAGACCTAACATGCGTTATCCTCTAAAATATTGATCCAAACCAGGTTTAATGGACTGTTTCAGTGTGGTCCCACACTACTACGTGATCCAAACCAGAAAAAACCCAGGATCTGTTCAAGAAGCATGTGAAAAACGCGGAAAGTATGAGCCTGATGAGGGCAAATCCCCGACCTATCCCAGACCTAACTTGCGTTATCCTCTAAAATATTGATGGAAACCAGGTTTAATTGACTTTTTCAGTGTTGTACTTCATTACTACGTGATGCAATCCAGAAGAAGCCCAGCATCTAGCCATCAAGTATGAGAAATATGCGAAAGAATGAGCCTGATGAGAGCAAATCCCAGACCTAACCTAGACCTAACATGAATTATTCTCTAAAATATTGATCGAAACCAGGTTTAATTGACTGTTTCAATGTGGTCCCACATTACTACGTGATCCAAACCAGAAAAAACCCAGGATCTGTTCAACAAGCATGTGAAAAACGCGGAAAGTATGAGCCTGATGAGGGCAAACCCCAGGCCTAACCCAGAACTAACCTAAACCTAACATGAATTATTCTCTAAAATATTGATCGAAACCAGGCTTAATTGACTGTTTCAGTGTGGTACCACATTACTACGTGATCCAAACCAGAAAAAGCCCAGGATCAGTTCAACAAGTATGTGAAAAACGCGAATGTATGAGTCTGATGAGGGCAAATCCCAGACCTATGCCAGACCTAACTTGCGTTATCCTGCAAAATATTTATCAAGACCAGGTTTAATTGACTGTTTCAGTGTTGTACTTCATTACTACGTGATACAATCCAGAAACAGCCCAGGATCTAGCCATGAAGTATGAGAAATATGCGAAAGTATGAGCCTGATGAGGGCAAATCCAGGACTTAACCCAAACCTAACATGCGTTATCCTCAAAAATATTGATCGAAACCAGGTTTAATCGACTGTTTCAGTGTGGTACCACACTACTACGTGACCCAATCTAGAAAAAAGCCAGGATCTGTTCAACAAGTATGTGAAAAACGCGAAAGTATGAGTCTGATGAGGGCAAATCCGAGACCTAACCTAGACCTAACATGCGTTATCCTCTATAATATAGATCCAAACCAGGTTTAATGGACTGTTTCAGTGTGGTACCCTCTACTACGTGATCCAAACCAGAAAAAACCCAGGATCTGTTCAACAAGTATGTGAAAAACGCGAAAGTATGAGCCTGATGTGGGCAAATCCCAGACCTATCCCAGACCTAACTTGCGTTGTCCTCTAAGATATTGATGGAAACTAGGTTTAATTGACTGTTTCAGTGTTGTACTTCATTACTACGTGATGCAATCCAGAAAAAGCCCAGGATCTAGCCATCAAGTATGACAAATATGCGAAAGAATGAGCCTGATGAGAGCAAATCCCAGACCTAACCTAGACCTAACATGAATTATTCTCTAAAATATTGATCGAAACCAGGTTTAATTGACTGTTTCAATGTGGTCCCACATTACTACGTGATCCAAACCAGAAAAAACCCAGGATCTGTTAAACAAGCATGTGAAAAACGCGGAAAGTATGAGCCTGATGAGGGCAAATCCCAGACCTAACCCAGACCTAACCGAAACCTAACATGAATTATTCTCTAAAATATTGATCGAAACCAGGTTTAATTGAGTGTTTCAGTGTTGTACTTCATTACTACGTGATGCAATCCAGAAAAAGCCCAGGATCTAGCCATCTAGTATGAGAAATATGCGAAAGTATGAGCGTGATGAGGGCAAATCCTAGACCTAACCTAGACCTAACATGAATTATTCTCTAAAATATTTATCAAGGCCAGGTTTAATTGAATGTTTCAGTGTGGTACCACATTACTACGTGATCCAAACCGGTAAAAACCCAGGATCCGCTCAACAAGTATGTGAAGAATCCGAAAGTATGAGTCTGATGAGTGAAAATCCCCGGCCTAACCTAGACCTAACATGCGTTATCCTCAAAAATATTGATCGAAACCAGGTTTAATCGACTGTTTCAGTGTGGTACCACACTACTACGTGACCCAATCTAGAAAAAAGCCAGGATCTGTTCAACAAGTATGTGAAAAACGCGAAAGTATGAGTCTGATGAGGGCAAATCCGAGACCTAACCTAGACCTAACATGCGTTATCCTCTAAAATATAGATCCAAACCAGGTTTAATGGACTGTTTCAGTGTGGTACCCTCTACTACGTGTTCCAAACCAGAAAAAACCCAGGATCTGTTCAACAAGTATGTGAAAAACGCGAATGTATGAGCCTGATGT
This sequence comes from Colletes latitarsis, assembly GCF_051014445.1. Taxonomy (NCBI): domain Eukaryota; kingdom Metazoa; phylum Arthropoda; class Insecta; order Hymenoptera; family Colletidae; genus Colletes; species Colletes latitarsis. The sequence goes on along the minus strand of NW_027488366.1, from coordinate 28,116,947 downwards.
GGCAAATCCCAGACCTATCCCAGACCTAACTTGCATTGTCCTCTAAAATATTGATCGTAACCAGGTTTAATTGACTGTTTCAGTGTGGTACCACATTACTACGTGATCCAATCCAGAAATAGCCCAGGATCTAGCCATGAAATATGAGAAATATGCGAAAGTATGAGCGTGATGAGGGCAAATCCTAGACCTAACCTAGACCTAACATGCGTTATCCTCTAAAATATAGATCCAAACCAGGTTTAATGGACTGTTTCAGTGTGGTACCCTCTACTACGTGATCCAAACCAGAAAAAACCCAGGATCTGTTCAACAAGTATGTGAAAAACGCGAAAGTATGAGCCTGATGTGGGCAAATCCCAGACCTATCCCAGACCTAACTTGCGTTGTCCTCTAAGATATTGATGGAAACCAGGTTTAGTGGGCTGTTTCAGTGTGGTACCACTTTACTACGTGATCCAAAGCAGAAAAAACCCTCGATCAGGTCAATATGTATGTTAGAACTGCGAAAGTATGACCCTGATGAGGGCAAATCCCACGCCTAACCTAGACCTAACATGAATTATTCTCTAAAATATTTATCGAAACCAGGTTTAATTGACTGTTTCAGTGTTGTACTTCATTACTACGTGATGCAATCCAGAAAAAGCCCAGGATCTAGCCATCAAGTATGAGAAATATGCGAAAGAATGAGCCTGATGAGGGCAAATCCTAGACCTAACCCAGACCTAACATGCGTTATCCTCTAAAATATTTATCAAGACCAGGTTTAATTGATTGTTTCAGTGTGGTCCCACATTACTACGTGATCCAAACCAGAAAAAACCCAGGATCCGTTCAACAAGTATGTGAAGAATGCGAAAGAATGAGTCTGATGAGTGAAAATCCCAGGCCTAACCTAGACCTAACATGCGTTATCCTCAAAAATATTGATCGAAACCTGGTTTTATCGACTGTTTCAGTGTGGTACCACATTACTACGTGATCCAATCCAGAAATAGCCCAGGATCTAGCCATGAAGTATGAGAAATATGCGAAAGTATGAGCCTGATGAGGGCAAATCCTAGACCTAACCCAGACCTAACATCCGTTATCATCTAAAATATTTATCAAGACCTGGTTTAATTGATTGTTTCAGTGTGGTACCACATTACTACGTGAACCATACCAGAAAAAACCCAGGATCCGTTCAACAAGTATCTGAAGAATGCGAAAGTATGAGTCTGATGAGTGAAAATCTCAGGGCTAACCTAGACCTAACATGCATTATCCTGTAAAATATTGATCCAAACCAGGTTTAGTGTACTGTTTCAGTGTGGTACCACTTTACTACGCGATCCAAAGCAGAAAAAACCCTCGATCAGGTCAACACGTATGTTAGAACTGCGAAAGTATGACCCTGATGAGGGCAAATCCCAGGCCTAACCTAGACCTAACATGAATTATTCTCTAAAATATTTATCGAAACCAGGTTTAATTGACTGTTTCAGTGTTGTACTTCATTACTACGTGATGCAATCCAGAAAAAGCCCTGGATATAGCCATGAAGTATGAGAAATATGCGAAAGTATGAGCGTGATGAGGGCAAATCCTGGACCTAACCCAGACCTAACATGCGTTATCCTCTAAAATATTTATCAAGACCAGGTTTAATTGATTGTTTCAGTGTGGTCCCACATTACTACGTGATCCAAACCAGGAAAAACCCAGGATCCGTTCAACAAGTATGTGAAGTATGCGAAAGAATGAGTCTGATGAGTGAAAATCCCAGGCCTAAGCTAGACCTAACATGCGTTATCCTCAAAAATATTCATCGAAACCTGGTTTAATCGACTGTTTCAGTGTGGTACCACATTACTATGTGATCCAAACCAGAAAATAGCCCAGGATCTGTCCATGAAGTATAAGAAATATGCGAAAGTATGAGCCTGATGAGGGCAAATCCTAGACCTAACCCAGACCTAACAAGCGTTATCCTCAAAAATATTTATCAAGACCAGGTTTAACTGAATGTTTCAGTATGGTACCACATTACTACGTGATCCATACCAGAAAAATCCCAGGATCTGTTCAACAAGTCTGTGAAAAATGCGAAAGTATGAGCCTGATGTGGGCAAATCCTAGACCTAACCCAAACCTAACATGCGTTATCCTCTAAAATATTGATCAAGACCAGGTTTAATTGAATGTTTCAGTTTGGTACCACATTACTACGTGAACCAAACCAGAAAAAACCCAGGATCTGTTAAACGAGTCTGTGAAGTCTGCGAAAGTATGAGCCTGATGAGGGCGAATCCCAGACCTATCCCAGACCTAAATTGCGTTATCCTCTAAAATATTGATCGAAACAAGGTTTAATTGACTGTTTCAGCGTGGTACCACATTACTACGTGATACAATCCAGAAACAGCTCAGGAAGTATGAGAAATATGCGAAAGTATGATCCTGATGAGGGCAAATCCTAGACCTAACCAAGACCTAACATGCGTTATCCTCAAAAATATTTATCAAGACCAGGTTTAACTGAATGTTTCAGTGTGGTACCACATTACTACGTGATCCATACCAGAAAAATCCCAGGATCTGTTCAACAAGTATCTGAAGAATGCGAAAGTATGAGTCTGATGAGGGCAAATCCCAGACCTATCCCAGACCTAACTTGCGTTGCCCTCTAAGATATTGATGGAAACCAGGCTTAGTGGACTGTTTCAGTGTGGTACCACTTTACTACGTGATCCAAAGCAGAAAAAACCCTCGATCAGGTCAATATGTATGTTAGAACTGCGAAAGTATGACCCTGATGAGGGCAAATCCCACGCCTAACCTAGACCTAACATGAATTATTCTCTAAAATATTTATCGAAACCAGGTTTAATTGACTGTTTCAGTGTTGTACATCATTACTACGTGATGCAATCCAGAAAAAGCCCAGGATCTAGCCATCAAGTATGAGAAATATGCGAAAGAATGAGCCTGATGAAGGCAAATCCTAGACCTAACCCAGACCTGACATGCGTTATCCTCTAAAATATTTATCAAGACCAGGTTTAATTGATTGTTTCAGTGTGGTCCCACATTACTACGTGATCCACACCAGAAAATACCCAAGATCCGTTCAACAAGTATGTGAAGAATGCGAAAGTATGAGTCTGATGAGTGAAAATCCCAGGCCTAACCTAGACCTAACATGCGTTATCCTCAAAAATATTGATCGAAACCTGGTTTAATCGACTGTTTCAGTGTGGTACCACAATACTACGTGATGCAATCCAGAAAATGCCCAGGATCTAGCCATCAAGTATGAGAAATATGCGAAAGAATGAGCCTGATGAGGGCAAATCCTAGACCTATCCCAGGTCTAACTTGCGTTATCCTCTAAAATATTGATCGAAACCAGGTTTAATTGACTGTTTTAGTGTGGTACCACTTTACTGCGTGATCCAAAGCAGAAAAAACCCTCGATCAGGTCAACATGCATGTTAAAACTGCGAAAGTATGACCCTGATGAGGGCAAATCCCAGGCCTAACCTAGACCTAACATGCGTTATCTTCTAAGATATTGAGCGAAACCAGGTTTAATTGAATGTTTCAGTTTGGTACCACATTACTACGTGAACCAAACCAGAAAAAACCCAGGATCTGTTAAACGAGTCTGTGAAGTCTGCGAAAGTATGAGCCTGATGAGGGCGAATCCCAGACCTATCCCAGACCTAAATTGCGTTATCCTCTAAAATATTGATCGAAACAAGGTTTAATTGACTGTTTCAGCGTGGTACCACATTACTACGTGATACAATCCAGAAACAGCTCAGGAAGTATGAGAAATATGCGAAAGTATGATCCTGATGAGGGCAAATCCTAGACCTAACCAAGACCTAACATGCGTTATCCTCAAAAATATTTATCAAGACCAGGTTTAACTGAATGTTTCAGTGTGGTACCACATTACTACGTGATCCATACCAGAAAAATCCCAGGATCTGTTCAACAAGTATCTGAAGAATGCGAAAGTATGAGTCTGATGAGGGCAAATCCCAGACCTATCCCAGACCTAACTTGCGTTGCCCTCTAAGATATTGATGGAAACCAGGCTTAGTGGACTGTTTCAGTGTGGTACCACTTTACTACGTGATCCAAAGCAGAAAAAACCCTCGATCAGGTCAATATGTATGTTAGAACTGCGAAAGTATGACCCTGATGAGGGCAAATCCCACGCCTAACCTAGACCTAACATGAATTATTCTCTAAAATATTTATCGAAACCAGGTTTAATTGACTGTTTCAGTGTTGTACATCATTACTACGTGATGCAATCCAGAAAAAGCCCAGGATCTAGCCATCAAGTATGAGAAATATGCGAAAGAATGAGCCTGATGAAGGCAAATCCTAGACCTAACCCAGACCTGACATGCGTTATCCTCTAAAATATTTATCAAGACCAGGTTTAATTGATTGTTTCAGTGTGGTCCCACATTACTACGTGATCCACACCAGAAAATACTCAAGATCCGTTCAACAAGTATGTGAAGAATGCGAAAGTATGAGTCTGATGAGTGAAAATCCCAGGCCTAACCTAGACCTAACATGCGTTATCCTCAAAAATATTGATCGAAACCTGGTTTAATCGACTGTTTCAGTGTGGTACCACAATACTACGTGATGCAATCCAGAAAATGCCCAGGATCTAGCCATCAAGTATGAGAAATATGCGAAAGAATGAGCCTGATGAGGGCAAATCCTAGACCTATCCCAGGTCTAACTTGCGTTATCCTCTAAAATATTGATCGAAACCAGGTTTAATTGACTGTTTTAGTGTGGTACCACTTTACTGCGTGATCCAAAGCAGAAAAAACCCTCGATCAGGTCAACATGCATGTTAAAACTGCGAAAGTATGACCCTGATGAGGGCAAATCCCAGGCCTAACCTAGACCTAACATGCGTTATCTTCTAAGATATTGAGCGAAACCAGGTTTAATGGACTGTTTCAGTGTGGTACCTCACTACTTCGTGATACAAACCAGAGAAAACCCAGGATCTGTTCAACAAGTATGCGAAAAACGCGAAACTGTGACCCTGAGGAGGGCAAATCTTAGACCTAACACAGACCTAAGATGCGTTATCCTCTAAAATATTTATCCAGACCAGGTTTCATTGAATGTTTCAGTGTGGTACCACATTACTACGTGATCCAATCCAGAAATAGCCCAGGATCTAGCCATGAAGTATGAGAAATATGCGAAAGTATGAGCCTGATGTGGGCAAATCCTAGACCTAACCCAAACCTAACATGCGTTATCCTCTAAAATATTGATCAAGACCAGGTTTAATTGAATGTTTCAGTGTGGTACCGCATTACTACGTGAAGCAAACCAGAAAAAACCCAGGATCTGTTAAACGAGTCTGTGAAGTGTGCGAAAGTATGAGCCTGATGAGGGCGAATCCCAGACCTATCGCAGACCTAACTTGCGTTGTCCTCTAAGATATTGATGGAAACCAGGTTTAATTGACTGTTTCAGTGTTGTACTTCATTACTACGTGATGCAATCCAGAAATAGCCCAGGATCTAGCCATCAAGTATGAGAAATATGCGAAAGTATGAGCCTGACGAGAGCAAATCCTAGACCTAACCCAGACCTAACATGCGTTATCCTCTAAAATTTTTATCAAGACCAGGTTTATTTGAATGTTTCAGTGTGGTACCACATTACTACGTGATCCAAACCAGAAAAAACCCAGGATCCGTTCAACAAGTATGTGAAGAATGCGAAAGTATGAGTCTGATGAGTGAAAATCCCAGGCCTAACCTAGACCTAACATGCGTTATCCTCAAAAATATTGATCGAAACCTGGTTTAATCGACTGTTTCAGTGTGGTACCACAATACTACGTGATACAAACCAGAGAAAACCCAGGATCTGTTCAACAAGTATGCGAAAAACGCGAAACTGTGACCCTGAGGAGGGCAAATCTTAGACCTAACACAGACCTAAGATGCGTTATCCTCTAAAATATTTATCCAGACCAGGTTTCATTGAATGTTTCAGTGTGGTACCACATTACTACGTGATCCAATCCAGAAATAGCCCAGGATCTAGCCATGAAGTATGAGAAATATGCGAAAGTATGAGCCTGATGTGGGCAAATCCTAGACCTAACCCAAACCTAACATGCGTTATCCTCTAAAATATTGATCAAGACCAGGTTTAATTGAATGTTTCAGTGTGGTACCGCATTACTACGTGAAGCAAACCAGAAAAAACCCAGGATCTGTTAAACGAGTCTGTGAAGTGTGCGAAAGTATGAGCCTGATGAGGGCGAATCCCAGACCTATCCCAGACCTAACTTGCGTTATCCTCTAAAATATTGATCGAAACAAGGTTTAATTGAATGTTTCAGTGTGGTACCACATTACTACGTGATCCAATCCAGAAATAGCCCAGGATCTAGCCATGAAGTATGAGAAATATGCGAAAGTATGAGCCTGATGAGGGCAAATCCTAGACCTAACCCAGACCTAACATGTGTTATCATCTAAAATATTTATCAAGACCTGGTTTATTTGAATGTTTCAGTGTGGTACCACATTACTACGTGATCCAAACCAGAAAACACCCAGGATCCGTTCAACAAGTATGTGAAAAACGCGAACGTATGAGTCTGATGAGGGCAAATCCCAGACCTATCGCAGACCTAACTTGCGTTGTCCTCTAAGATATTGATGGAAACCAGGTTTAATTGACTGTTTCAGTGTTGTACTTCATTACTACGTGATGCAATCCAGAAATAGCCCAGGATCTAGCCATCAAGTATGAGAAATATGCGAAAGAATGAGCCTGACGAGAGCAAATCCTAGACCTAACCCAGACCTAACATGCGTTATCCTCTAAAATTTTTATCAAGACCAGGTTTATTTGAATGTTTCAGTGTGGTACCACATTACTACGTGATCCAAACCAGAAAAAACCCAGGATCCGTTCAACAAGTATGTGAAGAATGCGAAAGAATGAGTCTGATGAGTGAAAATCCCAGGCCTTACCTACACCTAACATGCGTTATCCTCAAGAATATTGATCGAAACCTGGTTTAATCGACAGTTTCAGTGTGGTACCACATTACTATGTGATCCAAACCAGAAAATAGCCCAGGATCTATCCATGAAGTATAATAAATATGCGAAAGTATGAGCCTGATGAGGGCAAATCCTAGACCTAACCCAGACCTAACATGCGTTATCCTCAAAAATATTTATCAAGACCAGGTTTAACTGAATGTTTCAGTGTGGTACCACATTACTACGTGAACCAAACCAGAAAAAACCCAGGATCTGTTAAGCGAGTCTGTGAAGTGTGCGAAAGTATGAGCCTGATGAGGGCGAATCCCAGACCTATCCCAGACCTAACTTGCGTTGTCCTCTAAGATATTGATGGAAACCAGGTTTAATTGACTGTTTCAGTGTTGTACTTCATTACTACGTGATGGAATCCAGAAAAAGCCCAGGATCGAGCCATCAAGTATGAGAAATATGCGAAAGTATGAGCCTGACGAGAGCAAATCCTAGACCTAACCCAGACCTAATATGCGTTATCCTCTAAAATATTTATCAAGACCAGGTTTAATTGATTGTTTCAGTGTGGTCCCACATTACTACGTGATCCAAACCAGAAAAAACCCAGGATCCGTTCAACAGGTATGTGAAGAATGCGAAAGAATGAGTCTGATCAGTGAAAATCCCAGGCCTTACCTAGACCTAACATGCGTTATCCTCAAGAATATTGATCGAAACCTGGTTTAATCAACTGTTTCAGTGTGGTACCACATTACTATGTGATCCTAACCAGAAAATAGCCCGGGATCTATCCATGAAGTATAAGAAATATGCGAAAGTATGAGCCTGATGAGGGCAAATCCTAGACCTAACCCAGACCTAACATGCGTTATCCTCAAAAATATTTAACAAGACCAGGTTTAACTGAATGTTTCAGTGTGGTACCACATTACTGCGTGATCCATACCAGAAAAAACCCAGGATCTGTTCAACAAGTATGTGAAAAATGCGAACGTATGACCCTGATGTGGGCAAATCCCAGACCTATCCCAGACCTAACTTGCATTGTCCTCTAAAATATTGATGGAAACCAGGTTTAATTGACTGTTTCAGTGTGGTACCACATTACTACGTGATCCAATCCAGAAAAAACCCAGGATCTGTTCAACAAGTATGAGAAATATGCGAAAGTATGAGCCTGACGAGAGCAAATCCTAGACCTAACCCAGACCTAACATGCGTTATCCTCTAAAATATTTATCAAGACCAGGTTTAATTGATTGCTTCAGTGTGGTCCCACATTACTACGTGATCCAAACCAGAAAAAACCCAGAATCCGTTCAACAGGTATGTGAAGAATGCGAAAGAATGTGTCTGATGATTGAAAATCTCAGGGCTAACCTAGACCTATCATGCATTATCCTCTAAAATATTGATCCAAACCAGGTTTAGTGGACTGTTTCAGTGTGGTACCACTTTACTACGTGATCCAAAGCAGAAAAAACCCTCGATCAGGTCAACATGTATGTTAGAACTGCGAAAGTATGACCCTGATGAGGGCAAATCCCAGGCCTAACCTAGACCTAACATGAATTGTTCTCTAAAATATTTATCGGAACCAGGTTTAATTGACTGTTTCAGTGTTGTACTTCATTACTACGTGATCCAATCCAGAAAAAGCCCAGGATCTAGCCATCAAGTATGAGAAATATGCGAAAGGATGAGCCTGATGAGAGCAAATCCCAGAACTAACCCAGACCTAACATGAATTATTCTCTAAAATATTGATCGAAACCAGGTTTAATTGACTGTTTCAGTGTGGTACCACATTACTACGTGATCCAAACCAGTAATAGTCCAGGATCCAGCCATGAAGTATGAGAAATATGCGAAAGTATGAGCCTGATGAGGGCAAATCCTAGACCTAACCCAGACCTAACATGCGTTATCCTCTAAAATATTTATCAAGACCAGGTTTAATTGATTGTATCAGTGTGGTGCCACATTACTACGTGATCCACACCAGAAAAACCCAAGATCCGTTCACCAAGTATGTGAAGAATGCGAAAGTATGAGTCTGATGAGTGAAAATCCCAGGCCTAACCTAGACCTAACATGCGTTATCCTCTAAAATATTTATCAAGACCAGGTTTAATTGATTGTATCAGTGTGGTGCCACATTACTACGTGATCCACACCAGAAAAACCCAAGATCCGTTCAACAAGTATGTGAAGAATGCGAAAGTATGAGTCTGATGAGTGAAAATCCCAGGCCTAACCTAGACCTAACATGCGTTATACTCAAAAATATTGATCGAAACCTGGTTTAATCGACTGTTTCAGTGTGGTACCACAATACTACGTGATGCCATCCAGAAAAAGCCCAGGATCTGTTCAACAAGTATGCGAAAAACGCGAAACTGTGCGCCTGAGGAGGGCAAATCTTAGACCTAACACAGATCTAAGATGCGTTATCCTCTAAAATATTTATCCACACCAGGTTTAATTGACTGTTTCAGCGTGGCACCACATTACTACGTGATACAATCCAGAAACAGCCCAGGATCCAGCCATGAAGTATGAGAAATATGCGAAAGAATGAGCCTGATGAGGGCAAATCCTAGACCTATCCCAGGCCTAATTTGCGTTATCCTCTAAAATATTGATCGAAACCAGGTTTAATTGACTGTTTTATTGTGGTACCACTTTACTACGTGATCCAAAGCAGAAAAAACCCTCGATCAGGTCAACATGCATGTTAAAACTGCGAAAGTATGACCCTGATGAGGGCAAATCCCAGGCCTAACCTAGACCTAACATGCGTTATCTTCTAAGATATTGAGCGAAACCAGGTTTAACGGACTGTTTCAGTGTGGTACCACATTACTACGTGATCCAAACCAGAAAAAATCCAGGATCCGTTCAACAAGTATGTGAAGAATGCGAAAGTATGAGTCTGATGAGGGCAAATCCCAGACCTATCCCAGACCTAACTTGCGTTGTCCTCTAAGATATTGATGGAAACCAGGTTTAATTGACTGTTTCAGTGTTGTACTTCATTACAACGTGATGCAATCCAGAAAAAGCCCAGGATCCGTTCAACAAGTATGTGAAGAATGCGAAAGTATGAGTCTGATGAGTGAAAATCCCAGGCCTAACCTGGACCTAACATGCGTTATCCTCAAAAATATTGATCGAAACCTGGTTTAATCGACTGTTTCAGTGTGGTACCACATTACTACGTGACTCAAACCAGAAAAAACTCAGGATCTGTTCAACAAGTATGTGAAAAACCCGAAAGTATGAGCCTGATGAAGGCAAATCCCAGACCTGTCCCAGACCAAACTTGCGTTATCCTCTAAAATATTGATCGAAACCAGTTTTAATTGACTGTTTCAGCGTGGTACCACATTACTACGTGATACAATCCAGAAACAGCCCAGGATCTAGCCATGAAGTATGAGAAATATGCGAAAGTATGAGCCTGATGAGGGCAAATCCTAGACCTAACCCAAACCTAACATGCGTTATCCTCTAAAATATTTATCAAGACCAGGTTTAATTGACTGTTTTAGTGTTTTACTTCATTACTACGTGATGCAATCCAGAAAAAGCCCAGGATCTAGTCATCAAGTATGAGAAATATGCGAAAGAATGAGCCTGATGAGAGCAAATCCCAGACCTAACCTAGACACAACATGAATTATTCTCTAAAATATTGATCATGACCAGGATTAATTGATTGTTTCAGTGTGGTCCCACATTATTACGTGATCCAAACCAGAAAAAACCCAGGATCCGTTCAACAAGTATGTGAAGAATGCGAAAGTATGAGCCTGATGAGGGCAAATCCCAGACCTATCCCAGACCAAACTTGCGTTATCCTCTAAAATATTGATCGAAACCAGGTTTAACCGACTGCTTCATTGTGGTACCACATTGCTACGTGATCCAAACCAGAAAAAACCGAGGACCAGTTCAACAAGTATGTGAAAAACGCGAAAGTATGAGCCTGATGAGGGCAAATCCCAGACCTATCCCAGACCAAACTTGCGTTATCCTCTAAAATATTTATCAAGACCAGGTTTAATTGACTGTTTCAGTGTTGTACTTCATTACTACGTGATGCAATCCAGAAAAAGCCCAGGATCTAGCCATGAAGTATGAGAAATATGCGAAAGTATGAGCCTGATGAGTGCAAATCCTAGACCTAACCCAAACCTAACATGCGCTATCCTCTAAAATATTGATCCAAACCAGGTTTAATGGTCTGCTTCAGTGCGGCACCACTTCACTACGTGATCCAAAGCAGAAAAAACCCTCGATCAGGTCAACATGTATGTTAAAACTGCGGAAGTATGACCCTGATGAGGGCAAATCCCAGACCTATCCCAGACCAAACTTGCGTTATCCTCTAAAATATTGATCGAAACCAGGTTTAACCGACTGCTTCATTGTGGTACCACATTGCTACGTGATCCAAACCAGAAAAAACCGAGGACCAGTTCAACAAGTATGTGAAAAACGCGAAAGTATGAGCCTGATGAGGGCAAATCCCAGACCTATCCCAGACCAAACTTGCGTTATCCTCTAAAATATTTATCAAGACCAGGTTTAATTGACTGTTTCAGTGTTGTACTTCATTACTACGTGATGCAATCCAGAAAAAGCCCAGGATCTAGCCATGAAGTATGAGAAATATGCGAAAGTATGAGCCTGATGAGTGCAATTCCTAGACCTAACCCAAACCTAACATGCGTTATCCTCTAAAATATTGATCCAAACCAGGTTTAATGGTCTGCTTCAGTGCGGTACCACTTCACTACGTGATCCAAAGCAGAAAAAACCCTCGATCAGGTCAACATGTATGTTAAAACTGCGGAAGTATGACCCTGATGAGGGCAAATCCCAGGCCTAACCTAGACCTAACATGCGTTTTCCTCTAAAATATTGATGGAAACCAGGTTTAATTGACTGTTTCAGTGTAGTACTTCATTACTAAGTGATGCAATCCAGAAAAAGCCCAGGATCTTGCCATCAAGTATGAGAAATATGCGAAAGAATGAGCCTGATGAGAGCAAATCCCAGAACTAACCTAGACCTAACATGAAATATTCTCTAAAACATTGATCGAAACCAGGTTTAATTGACTGCTCCAGTGTGGTCCCACATTACTACCTGATCCAAACCAGGAAAAACCCAGGATCCGTTCAACAAGTGTGTGAAGAATGCGAAAATATGTGTCTGATGAGTGAAAATCCCAGGCCCAACCTAGACCTAACATGCGTTATCCTCTAAAATATTGATCCAAACCAGGTTTAATGGTCTGCTTCAGTGCGGTACCACTTCACTACGTGATCCAAAGCAGAAAAAACCCTCGATCAGGCCAACATGTATGTTAAAACTGCGAAAGTACGACCCTGATGAGGGCAAATCCCAGACCTAACCAAGACCTAACATGCGTTATCCTCAAAAATATTGATCGAAACCTGGTTTAATCGACTGTTTCAGTGTGGTACCACATTACTATGTGATCCAAACCAGAAAATAACCCAGGATCTGTTCAACGAGTATGTGAACTGTGCGAAAGTATGAGCCTGATGAGGGCAAATCCTAGACCTAACCCAAACCTAACATGCGTTATCCTCTAAAATAATTATCAAGACCAGGTTTAATTGACTGTTTCAGTGTTGTACTTCATTACTACGTGATGCAATCCAGAAAAAGCCCAGGATCTAGCCATCAAGTATGAGAAATATGCGAAAGAATGAGCCTGATGAGAGCAAATCCCAGACCTAACCTAGACATGACATGAATTATTCTCTAAAATATTGATCATGACCAGGTTTAATTGATTGTTTCAGTGTGGTCCCACCTTACTACGTGATCCAAACCAGAAAAAACCCAGGATCCGTTCAACAAGTATGTGAAGAATGCGAAAGTATGAGCCTGATGAGGGTGAATCCCAGACCTATCCCAGACCAAACTTGCGTTATCCTCTAAAATATTGATCGAAACCAGGTTTAACCGACTGCTTCAGTGTGGTACCACATTGCTACGTGATCCAAACCAGAAAAAACCGAGGACCAGTTCAACAAGTATGTGAAAAACGCGAAAGTATGAGCCTGATGAGGGCAAATCCCAGACCTATCCCAGACCAAACTTGCGTTATCCTCTAAAATATTGATCGAAACCAGTTTTAATTGACTGTTTCAGCGTGGTACCACATTACCACGTGATCCAATCCAGAAATAGCCCAGGATCTAGCCATGAAGTATGAGAAATATGCGAAAGTATGAGCCTGACGAGGGCAAATCCTAGACCTTACCCAGACCTAACATGCGTTATCCTCAAAAATATTTATCAAGACCAGGTTTAGTTGACTGTTTCAGTGTGGTACCACATTACTACGTGATCCAATCCAGAAATAGCCCAGGATCTAGCCATGAAGTATGAGAAATATGCGAAAGTATGAGCCTGATGAGGGCAAATCCTAGACCTATCCCAGACCTAACATGCGTTATCCTCTATAATATTTATCAAGACCAGGTTTAATTGATTGCTTCAGTGTGGTCCCACATTACTACGTGATCCAAACCAGAAAAAAACCCATGATCCGTTCAACAAGTATGTGAAGAATGCGAAAGTATGAGTCTGATGAGTGAAAATCCCAGACCTAACCTAGACCTAACATGCGTTATCCTCTAAAATATTGATCCAAACCAGGTTCAATGGACTGTTTCAGTGTGGTACCATACTACTACGTGATCCAAACCAGAAAAAACCCAGGATCTGTTCAAAAAGTATGTGAAAAACGCGAAAGTATGAGCCTGATGAGGGCAAATCCAAGACCTATCCCAGACCTAACTTGCGTTGTCCTTTAAGATATTGATGGAAACCAAGTTTAATTGACTGTTTCAATGTGGTACCACATTACTACGTGATCTAATCCAGAAATAGCCCAGGATCTAGCCATGAAGTATGAGAAATATTCGAAAGTATGAGCCTGACGAGGGCAAATCCTAGACCTTACCCAGACCTAACATGCGTTATCCTCTAAAATATTTATCAAGACCAGGTTTAATTGATTGTTTCAGTGTGGTTCCACATTACTACGTGATCCAAACCAGAAAAAACCCAGGATCTGTTCAACGAGTATGTGAAGTGTGCGAAAGTATGAGGCTGATGAGGGCAAATCCCCGACCTATCCCAGACCTAACATGCGTTATCCTCTAAAATATTTATCAAGATCAGGTTTAATTGATTGTTTCAGTGTGGTACCACATTACTACGTGATCCACACCAGAAAAAACCCAAGATCCGTTCAACAAATATGTGAAGAATGCGAAAGTATGAGTCTGATGAGTGAAAATCCCAGGGCTAACCTAGACCTAACATGCGTTATCCTCTAAAATATTGATCGCAACCAGGTTTAATTGAGTGTTTCAGTGTTGTACTTCATTACAACGTGATGCAATCCAGTAAAAGCACAGGATCTAGCCATCTAGTATGAGAAATATGCGAAAGTATGAGTCTGATGAGTGAAAATCCCAGACCTAACCAAGACCTAACATGCGTTATCCTCAAAAATATTGATCGAAACCTGGTTTAATCGACTGTTTCAGTGTCGTACCACATTACTATGTGATCCAAACCAGAAAATAACCCAGGATCTGTTCAACGAGTATGTGAACTGTGCGAAAGTATGAGTCTGATGAGGGCAAATCCCAGACCTATCCCAGACCTAACATGCGTTATCCTCTAAAATATTTATCAAGATCAGGTTTAATTGATTGTTGCAGTGTGGTCCCACACTACTACGTGATCCAAACCAGAAAAAACCCAGGATCTGCTCAACAAGTATGTGAAAAACGCGGAAAGTATGAGCCTGTTGAGGGCAAATCCCAGACCTATCCCAGACCTAACTTGCGTTGTCCTCTAAGATAATGATGGAAACCAGGTTTAATTGACTGTTTCAGTGTTGTACTTCATTACTACGTGATGCAATCCAGAAAAAGCCCAGCATCTAGCCATCAAGTATGAGAAATATGCGAAAGAATGAGCCTGATGAGAGCAAATCCCAGACCTAACCTAGACATAACATGAATTATTCTCTAAAATATTGATCGAAACCAGGTTTAATTGACTGTTTCAGTGTGGTCCCACATTACTACGTGATCCAAACCAGAGAAAACCCAGGATCCGTTCAACAAGTATGTGAAGAATGCGAAAGTATGAGTCTGATGAGTGAAAATCCCAGGCCTAACCTAGACCTAACATGCGTTATCCTCAAAAATATTGATCGAAACCTGGTTTAATCGACTGTTTCAGTGTGGTACCACATTACTACGTGATCTAGTCCAGAAATAGCCCAGGATCTAGCCATGAAGTATGAGAAATATGCGAAAGTATGAGCCTGACGAGGGCAAATCCTAGACCTTACCCAGACCTAACATGCGTTCTCCTCTAAAATATTTATCAAGCCCAGGTTTAATTGATTGTTTCAGTGTGGTTCCACATTACTACGTGATCCAAACCAGAAAAAACCCAGGATCTGTTCAACGAGTATGTGAAGTGTGCGAAAGTATGAGGCTGATGAGGGCAAATCCCCGACCTATCCCAGACCTAACATGCGTTATCCTCTAAAATATTTATCAAGACCAGATTTAATTGATTGTTTCAGTGTGGTCCCACATTACTACGTGATCCAAACCAGAAAAAACCCATGATCCGTTCAACAAGTATGTGAAGAATGCGAAAGTATGAGCCTGATGAGTGAAGACCCCAGGCCTAACCTAGACCTAACATGCGTTATCCTCAAAAATATTGATCGAAACCTGGCTTAATCGACTGTTCCAGTGTGGTACCACATTACTATGTGATCCAAACCAGAAAATAACCCAGGATCTGTTCAACGAGTATGTGAAGTGTGCGAAAGTGTGAGACTGATGAGGGCAAATCCCCGACCTATCCCAGACCTAACTTGCGTTGTCCTCTAAGATATTGATGGAAACCAGGTTTAATTGACTGTTTCAGTATTGTACATCATTACTACGTGATGCAATCCAGAAAAAGCCCAGGATCTAGATATCAAGTATGAGAAATATGCGAATGAATGAGCCTGATGAGTGCAAATCCCAGACCTAACCTAGACCTAACATGAATTATTCTCTAAAATATTGATCGAAACCAGGTTTAATTGACTATTTCAGTGTGGTCCCACATTACTACGTGATCCAAACCAGAAAAAACCCAGGATCCGTTCAACAAGTATGAAAAGAATGCGAAAGTATGAGCCTGATGAGTGAAGACCCCAGGCCTAACCTAGACCTAACATGCGTTATCCTCAAAAATATTGATCGAAACCTGGCTTAATCGACTGTTTCAGTGTGGTACCACATTACAACGTGATCCAAACCAGAAAAAACCCAGGATCCGTTCAACGAGTATGTGTAGTGTGCGAAAGTATGAGCCTGATGAGGGCAAGTCCCAGACCTATCCCAGACCTAACTTGCGTTGTCCTCTAAGATATTGATGGAAACCAGGTTTAATTGACTGTTTCAGTGTTGTACTTCATTACTACGTGATGCAATCCAGAAAAAGCCCAGCATCTAGCCATCAAGTATGAGAAATATGCGAAAGAATGAGCCTGATGAGAGCAAATCCCAGACCTAACCTAGACCTAACATGAATTATTCTCTAAAATATTGATCGAAACCAGGTTTAATTGACTGTTTCAATGTGGTCCCACATTACTACGTGATCCAAACCAGAAAAAACCCAAGATCTGTTCAACAAGCATGTGAAAAACGCGGAAAGTATGAGCCTGATGAGGGCAAATCCCAGACCTAACCCAGACCTAACCTAAACCTAACATGAATTATTCTCTAAAATATTGATCGAAACCAGGCTTAATTGACTGTTTCAGTGTGGTACCACATTACTACGTGATCCAAACCAGAAAAAGCCCAGGATCAGTTCAACAAGTATGAGAAAAACGCGAAAGTAAGAGTCTGATGAGGGCGAATCCCAGACCTATGCCAGACCTATCTTGCGTTATCCTGCAAAATATTGATCGAAACCAGGTTTAATTGACTGTTTCAGCGTGGTACCAAATTACTACGTGATACAATCCAGAAACAGCCCAGGATCTAGCCATGAAGTATGAGAAATATGCGAAAGTATGAGCCTGATGAGGGCAAATCCAGGACTTAACCCAAACCTAACATGCGTTATCCTCTCAAATATTTATCAAGATCAGGTTTAATTGAATGTTTCAGTGTGGTACCACATTACTACGTGAACGAAACCAGAAAAAACCCAGGATCCGTTCAACAAGTATGTGAAGAATGCGAAAGTATGAGTCTGATGAGTGAAAATCCCAGGCCACCCTAGACCTAACGTGCGTTATCCTCAATAATATTGATCGAAACCAGGTTTAATTGAGTGTTTCAGTGTTGTACTTCATTACTACGTGATGCAATCCAGAAAAAGCCCAGGATCTAGCCATCTAGTATGAGAAATATGCGAAAGAATGAGCCTGATGAGAGCAAATCCCTGACCTAACCTAGACCTAACATGAATTATTCACTAAAATATTCATCAAAACCAGGTTTAATTGACTGTTTCAGTGAGGTACCACATTACTACGTGATCCAATCCAGAAATAGCCCAGGATCCAGCCATGAAGTATGAGAAATATGCGAAAGTATGAGCCTGATGAGGGCAAATCCTAGACCTAACCCAGACCTAACATGCGTTATCCTCTAAAATATTTATCAAGACCAGGTTTAATTGAATGTTTCAGTGTGGTACCACATTACTACGTGATCCAAACCGGTAAAAACCCAGGATCCGCTCAACAAGTATGTGAAGAATGCGAAAGTATGAGTCTGATGAGTGAAAATCCCCGGCCTAACCTAGACCTAACATGCGTTATCCTCTAAAATATAGATCCAAACCAGGTTTAATGGGCTGTTTCAGTGTGGTACCCTCTACTACGTGATCCAAACCAGAAAAAACCCAGGATCTGTTCAACAAGTATGTGAAAAACGCGAAAGTATGAGCCTGATGTGGGCAAATCCCAGACCTATCACAGACCTAACTTGCGTTGTCCTCTAAGATATTGATGGAAACTAGGTTTAATTGCCTGCTTCAGTGTTGTACTTCATTACTACGTGATGCAATCCAGAAAAAGCCCAGGATCTAGCCATCAAGTATGACAAATATGCGAAAGAATGAGCCTGATGGGAGCAAATCGCAGACCTAACCTAGACCTAACATGAATTATTCTCTAAAATATTGATCAAAACCAGGTTTAATCGACTGTTTCAGTGTGGTACCACACTACTACGTGATCCAAACCAGAAAAAACCCAGGATCTGTTCAACAAGTATGTGAAAAATGCGAAAGTATGAGTTTGATGAGGTCAAATCCCAGACCTATCCCAGACTTAACTTGCGTTATCCTCTAAAATATTGATCGAAACCAGGTTTAATCGACTGTTTCAGCGTGGTACCACATTACTATGTGATACAATCCAGAAACAGCCCAGGATCTAGCCATGAAGTATGAGAAATATGCGAAAGGAGGAGCCTGATGAGGGCAAATCCTAGACCTAACCCAGACCTAACATGCGTTATCCTCTAAAATATTCATCGAAACCAGGTTTAATCGACTGTTTCAGCGTGGTACCACATTACTATGTGATACAATCCAGAAACAGCCCAGGATCTAGCCATGAAGTATGAGTGATATGCGAAAGTATGAGCCTGATGAGGGCAAATCCTAGACCTAACCCAAACCTAACATGCGTTATCCTCTAAAATATTTATCAAGACCAGGTTTAATTGAATGTTTCAGTGTGGTACCACATTACTACGTGAACCAAACCAGAAAAAACCCAGGATCCGTTCAACAAGTAAGTTAAAACTGCGACAGTATGACCCTTATGAGAGCAAATCCCAGACCTAACCTAGACCTGACATGCGTTCTCCTCTAAAATATTGATGGAAACCAGGTTTAATTGACTGTTTCAGTGTTGTCCTTCATTACTACGTGAAGCAATCCAGAAAATGCCGAGGTTCTAGCCGTCAAGTATGAGAAATATGCGAAAGAATGTGCCTGATGAGAGCAAATCCCTGACCGAACCTAGACCTAACATGAATTATTCTCTAAAATATTGATCGAAACCAGGTTTAATTGACTGTTTCAGTGTGGTACCACATTACTATGTGATCCAATCCAGAAATAGCCCAGGATCCAGCCATGAAGTATGAGAAATATGCGAAAGGAGGAGCCTGATGAGGGCAAATCCTAGACCTAACCCAGACCTAACATGCGTTATCCTCTAAAATATTTATCAAGACCAGGTTTAATTGAATGTTTCAGTGTGGTACCACATTACTACGTGATCCAAACCAGTAAAAACCCAGGATCCGTTCAACAAGTATGTGAAGAATGCGAAAGTATGAGTCTGATGAGTGAAAATCCCCGGCCTAACCTAGACCTAACATGCGTTATCCTCAAAAATATTTATCAAGACCAGGTTTAACTGAATGTTTCAGTGCGGTACCACACTACTACGTGATCCAAACCAGAAAAAAACCCAGGATCTGTTCAACAAGTATGTGAAAAATGCGAAAGCATGAGTCTGATGAGGGCAAATCCCAGGCCTAACCTAGACATAACTTTCGTTATCCTCTAAAATATTGATCGAAACCAGGTTTAGTGGGCTGTTTCAGTGTGGTACCACATTACTACGTAATCCAAACCAGAAAAAACCCAGGATCAGTTCAACAAGTATGTGAAGAATGCGAAAGTATGAGTCTGATGAGTGAAAATCCCAGACCTAACCTAGACCTAACATGCGCTATCCTCTAAAATATTGATGGAAACCAAGTTGAATTGACTGTTTCAGTGTGGTACCACATTACTACGTGATCTAATCCAGAAATAGCCCAGGATCTAGCCATGAAGTATGAGAAATATGCGAAAGTATGAGCCTGATGAGGGCAAATCCTAGACCTATCCCAGACCTAACATGCGTTATCCTCTAAAATATTTATCAAGACCAGGTTTAATTGATTGTTTCAGTGTGGTCCCGCATTACTACGTGATCCAAACCAGAAAAAACCCATGATCCGTTCAACAAGTATGTGAAGAATGCGAAAGTATGAGTCTGATGAGTGAAAATCCCAAACCTAACCAAGACCTAACATGCGTTATCCTCAAAAATATTGATCGAAACCTGGTTTAACTGACTGTTTCAGCGTGGTACCAAATTACTACGTGATACAATCCAGAAACAGCCCAGGATCTAGCCATGAAGTATGAGTAATATGCGAAAGTATGAGTCTTATGAGGTCAAATCCCAGACCAATCCCAGACTTAACTTGCGTTATCCTCTAAAATATTGATCGAAACCAGGTTTAATCGACTGTTTCAGTGTGGTACCACATTACTACGTGATCCAAACCAGAAAAAACCCAGGATCCGTTCAACAAGTATGTGAAGAACGCGAAAGTATGAGTCTGATGAGTGAAAATCCCAGACCTAACCTAGACCTAACATGCGTTATGCTCTAAAATATTGATCCAAACCAGGTTTAATGGACTGTTTCAGTGTGGTACCACACTACTACGTGATCCAAACCAGAAAGTAACCTAGGATCTGTTCAACGAGTATGTGAAGTGTGCGAAAGTATGAGTCTGAAGAGGGCAAATCCCAGACCTATCCCAGACCTAACATGCGTTATCCTCTAAAATATTTATCAAGACCAGGTTTAATTGATTGTTTCAGTGTGGTCCCACACTACTACGTGATCCAAACCAGAAAAAACCCAGGATCTGTTCAACAAGCATGTGAAAAACGCGGAAAGTATGAGCCTGATGAGGGCAAGTCCCAGACCTATCCCAGACCTAACTTGCGTTGTCCTCTAAGATATTGATGGAAACCAGGTTTAATTGACTGTTTCAGTGTTGTACTTCATTACTACGTGATGCAATCCAGAAAAAGCCCAGCATCTAGCCATCAAGTATGAGAAATATGCGAAAGAATGAGCCTGATGAGAGCAAATCCCAGACCTAACCTAGACCTAACATGAATTATTCTCTAAAATATTGATCGAAACCAGGTTTAATTGACTGTTTCAATGTGGTCCCACATTACTACGTGATCCAAACCAGAAAAAACCCAGGATCTGTTCAACAAGCATGTGAAAAACGCGGAAAGTATGAGCCTGATGAGGGCAAATCCCAGACCTAACCCAGACCTAACCTAAACCTAACATGAATTATTCTCTAAAATATTGATCGAAACCAGGCTTAATTGACTGTTTCAGTGTGGTACCACATTACTACGTGATCCAAACCAGAAAAAGCCCAGGATCAGTTCAACAAGTATGTGAAAAACGCGAAAGTAAGAGTCTGATGAGGGCGAATCCCAGACCTATGCCAGACCTATCTTGCGTTATCCTGCAAAATATTGATCGAAACCAGGTTTAATTGACTGTTTCAGCGTGGTACCAAATTACTACGTGATACAATCCAGAAACAGCCCAGGATCTAGCCATGAAGTATGAGAAATATGCGAAAGTATGAGCCTGATGAGGGCAAATCCAGGACTTAACCCAAACCTAACATGCGTTTTCCTCTCAAATATTTATCAAGATCAGGTTTAATTGAATGTTTCAGTGTGGTACCACATTACTACGTGAACGAAACCAGAAAAAACCCAGGATCCGTTCAACAAGTATGTGAAGAATGCGAAAGTATGAGTCTGATGAGTGAAAATCCCAGGCCACCCTAGACCTAACGTGCGTTATCCTCAATAATATTGATCGAAACCAGGTTTAATTGAGTGTTTCAGTGTTGTACTTCATTACTACGTGATGCAATCCAGAAAAAGCCCAGGATCTAGCCATCTAGTATGAGAAATATGCGAAAGAATGAGCCTGATGAGAGCAAATCCCTGACCTAACCTAGACCTAACATGAATTATTCACTAAAATATTCATCAAAACCAGGTTTAATTGACTGTTTCAGTGAGGTACCACATTACTACGTGATCCAATCCAGAAATAGCCCAGGATCCAGCCATGAAGTATGAGAAATATGCGAAAGTATGAGCCTGATGAGGGCAAATCCTAGACCTAACCCAGACCTAACATGCGTTATCCTCTAAAATATTTATCAAGACCAGGTTTAATTGAATGTTTCAGTGTGGTACCACATTACTACGTGATCCAAACCGGTAAAAACCCAGGATCCGCTCAACAAGTATGTGAAGAATGCGAAAGTATGAGTCTGATGAGTGAAAATCCCCGGCCTAACCTAGACCTAACATGCGTTATCCTCTAAAATATAGATCCAAACCAGGTTTAATGGACTGTTTCAGTGTGGTACCCTCTACTACGTGATCCAAACCAGAAAAAACCCAGGATCTGTTCAACAAGTATGTGAAAAACGCGAAAGTATGAGCCTGATGTGGGCAAATCCCAGACCTATCACAGACCTAACTTGCGTTGTCCTCTAAGATATTGATGGAAACTAGGTTTAATTGACTGTTTCAGTGTTGTACTTCATTACTACGTGATGCAATCCAGAAAAAGCCCAGGATCTAGCCATCAAGTATGACAAATATGCGAAAGAATGAGCCTGATGGGAGCAAATCCCAGACCTAACCTAGACCTAACATGAATTATTCTCTAAAATATTGATCGAAACCTGGTTTAATTAACTGTTTCAGTGTTGTACTTCATTGCTACGTGATGCAATCCAGAAAAAGCCCAGGATCTAGCCATCAAGTATGAGAAATATGCGAAAGAATGAGCCTGATGAGAGCAAATCGCAGACCTAACCTAGACCTAACATGAATTATTCTCTAAAATATTGATCAAAACCAGGTTTAATCGACTGTTTCAGTGTGGTACCACACTACTACGTGATCCAAACCAGAAAAAACCCAGGATCTGTTCAACAAGTATGTGAAAAATGCGAAAGTATGAGTCTGATGAGGTCAAATCCCAGACCTATCCCAGACTTAACTTGCGTTATCCTCTAAAATATTGATCGAAACCAGGTTTAATCGACTGTTTCAGCGTGGTACCACATTACTATGTGATACAATCCAGAAACAGCCCAGGATCTAGCCATGAAGTATGAGTGATATGCGAAAGTATGAGCCTGATGAGGGCAAATCCTAGACCTAACCCAAACCTAACATGCGTTATCCTCTAAAATATTTATCAAGACCAGGTTTAATTGAATGTTTCAGTGTGGTACCACATTACTACGTGAACCAAACCAGAAAAAACCCAGGATCCGTTCAACAAGTAAGTTAAAACTGCGACAGTATGACCCTTATGAGAGCAAATCCCAGACCTAACCTAGACCTGACATGCGTTCTCCTCTAAAATATTGATGGAAACCAGGTTTAATTGACTGTTTCAGTGTTGTCCTTCATTACTACGTGAAGCAATCCAGAAAATGCCGAGGTTCTAGCCATCAAGTATGAGAAATATGCGAAAGAATGTGCCTGATGAGAGCAAATCCCTGACCGAACCTAGACCTAACATGAATTATTCTCTAAAATATTGATCAAAACCAGGTTTAATTGACTGTTTCAGTGTGGTACCACATTACTATGTGATCCAATCCAGAAATAGCCCAGGATCCAGCCATGAAGTATGAGAAATATGCGAAAGGAGGAGCCTGATGAGGGCAAATCCTAGACCTAACCCAGACCTAACATGCGTTATCCTCTAAAATATTTATCAAGACCAGGTTTAATTGAATGTTTCAGTGTGGTACCACATTACTACGTGATCCAAACCAGTAAAAACCCAGGATCCGTTCAACAAGTATGTGAAGAATGCGAAAGTATGAGTCTGATGAGTGAAAATCCCCGGCCTAACCTAGACCTAACATGCGTTATCCTCAAAAATATTTATCAAGACCAGGTTTAACTGAATGTTTCAGTGTGGTACCACACTACTACGTGATCCAAACCAGAAAAAAACCCAGGATCTGTTCAACAAGTATGTGAAAAATGCGAAAGCATGAGTCTGATGAGGGCAAATCCCAGGCCTAACCTAGACATAACTTTCGTTATCCTCTAAAATATTGATCGAAACCAGGTTTAGTGGGCTGTTTCAGTGTGGTACCACATTACTGCGCGATCCAAACCAGAAAACCCCCAGGATCTGTTCAACAAGTATGTGAAAAATGCGAAAGTATGACCCTGATGTGGGCAAATCCCAGACCTATCCCAGACCTAACTTGCATTGTCCTCTAAAATATTGATCAAAACCAGGTTTAATTGACTGTTTCAGTGTGGTACCACATTACTACGTGATCCAATCCAGAAATAGCCCAGGATCTAGCCATGAAGTATGAGAAATATGCGAAAGTATGAGCCTGATAAGGGCAAACCCTAGACCTAACCCAGACCTAACATGCGTTATCATCTAAAATATTTAACAAGACCTGGTTTAATTGATTGTTTCAGTGTGGTCCCACATTACTACGTGAACCATACCAGAAAAAACCCAGGATCCGTTCAACAGGTATCTGAAGAATGCGAAAGTATGAGTCTGATGAGTGAAAATCTCAGGGCTAACTTAGACCTAACATGCATTATCCTCTAAAATATTGATCCAAACCAGGTTTAGTGGACCGTTTCAGTGTGGTACCACTTTACTACGTGATCCAAAGCAGAAAAAACCCCCGATCTGGTCAACATGTATGTTAGAACTGCGAAGGTATGACCCTGATGAAGGCAAATCCCAGGCCTAACCCAGACCTAACATGCGTTATCCTCAAAAATATTTATCAAGACCAGGTTTAACTGAATGTTTCAGTATGGTACCACATTACAACGTGAACCATACCAGAAAAAACCCAGGATCCGTTCAACAGGTATCTGAAGAATGCGAAAGTATGAGTCTGATGAGTGAAAATCTCAGGGCTAACCTAGACCTAACATGCATTATCCTCTAAAATATTGATCCAAACCAGGTTTAGTGGACTGTTTCAGTGTGGTACCACTTTACTACGTGATCCAAAGCAGAAAAAACCCTCGATCAGGTCAACATGTATGTTAGAACTGCGAAAGTATGACCCTGATGAGGGCAAATCCCAGGCCTAACCCAGACCTAACATGCGTTATCCTCTAAAATATTTATCAAGACCAGGTTGAATTGATTGTTTCAGTGTGGTCCCACATTACTACGTGATCCAAACCAGAAAAAACCCAGGATCCGTTCAACAAGTATGTGAAGAATGCGAAAGAATGAGTCTGATGAGTGATAATCCCAGGCCTAACCTAGACCTAACATGCGTTATCCTCAAAAATATTGATCGAAACCTGGTTTAATCGACTGTTTCAGTGTGGTACCACATTACTATGTGATCCAAACCAGAAAATAGCCCAGGATCTATCCATGAAGTATAAGAAATATGCGAAAGTATGAGCCTGACGAGGGCAAATCCTAGACCTAACCCAGACCTAACATGCGTTATCCTCAAAAATATTTATCAAGACCAGGTTTAACTGAATGTTTCAGTATGGTACCACATTACTACGTGATCCATACCAGAAAAAACCCAGGATCTGTTCAACAAGTATGTGAAAAATGCGAAAGCATGAGTCTGATGAGGGCAAATCCCAGACCTATCCCAGACCTAACTTACGTTATCCTCTAAAATATCGATCGAAACAAGGTTTAATTGACTGTTTCAGCGTGGCACCACATTACTACGTGATACAATCCAGAAACAGCCCAGGATCTAGCCATGAAGTATGAGAAATATGCGAAAGTATGAGCCTGATGTGGGCAAATCCTAGACCTAACCCAAACCTAACATGCGTTATCCTCTAAAATATTTATCAAGACCAGGTTTATTTGAATGTTTCAGTGTGGTACCACATTACTACGTGATCCAAACCAGAAAAAACCCAGGATCCGTTCAACAAGTATGTGAAAAACGAAACGTATGAGTCTGATGAGGGCAAATCCCAGACCTATCCCAGACCTAACTTGCGTTGTCCTCTAAGATATTGATGGAAACCAGGTTTAATTGACTGTTTCAGTGTTGTACTTCATTACTACGTGATGCAATCCAGAAAATACCCAGGATCTGTTCAACGAGTATGTGAAGTGTGCGTAAGTGTGAGTCTGATGAGGACAAATCCCAGACCAATCCCAGACTTAACTTGCGTTATCCTCTAAAATATTGATCGAAACCAGGTTTAATCGACTGTTTCAGTGTGGTACCACATTACTACGTAATCCAAACCAGAAAAAACCCAGGATCAGTTCAACAAGTATGTGAAGAATGCGAAAGTATGAGTCTGATGAGTGAAAATCCCAAACCTAACCAAGACCTAACATGCGTTATCCTCAAAAATATTGATCGAAACCTGGTTTAACTGACTGTTTCAGCGTGGTACCAAATTACTACGTGATACAATCCAGAAACAGCCCAGGATCTAGCCATGAAGTATGAGAAATATGCGAAAGTATGAGTCTTATGAGGTCAAATCCCAGACCAATCCCAGACTTAACTTGCGTTATCCTCTAAAATATTGATCGAAACCAGGTTTAATCGACTGTTTCATTGTGGTACCACATTACTACGTGATCCAAACCAGAAAAAACCCAGGATCCGTTCAACAAGTATGTGAAGAATGCGAAAGTATGAGTCTGATGAGGGCAAATCTCAGGCCTAACCTAGACCTAACATGCGTTATCCTCAAAAATATTGATCGAAACCTGGTTTAATCGACCGTTTCAGTGTGGTATCACATTACTATGTGATCCAAACCAGAAAATAACCCAGGATCTGTTCAACGAGTATGTGTAGTGTGCGAAAGTATGAGTCTGATGAGGGCAAATCCCAGACCTATCCCAGACCTAACATGCGTTATCCTCTAAAATATTTATCAAGACCAGGTTCAATTGATTGTTTCAGTGTGGTCCCACACTACTACGTGATCCAAACCAGAAAAAACCCAGGATCTGTTCAACAAGCATGTGAAAAACGCGGAAAGTATGAGCCTGATGAGGGCAAATCCCAGACCTATCCCAGACCTAACTTGCGTTGTCCTCTAAGATATTGATGGAAACCAGGTTTAATTGACTGTTTCAGTGTTGTACTTCATTACTACGTGATGCAAACCAGAAGAAGCCCAGCATCTAGCCATCAAGTATGAGAAATATGCGAAAGAATGAGCCTGATGAGAGCAAATCCCAGACCTAACCTAGACCTAACATGAATTATTCTCTAAAATATTGATCGGAACCAGGTTTAATTGACTGTTTCAATGTGGTCCCACATTACTACGTGATCCAAACCAGAAAAAACCCAGGATCTGTTCAACAAGCATGTGAAAAACGCGGAAAGTATGAGCCTGATGAGGGCAAATCCCAGACCTAACCCAGAACTAACCTAAACCTAACATGAATTATTCTCTAAAATATTGATCGAAACCAGGCTTAATTGACTGTTACAGTGTGTTACCACATTACTACGTGATCCAAACCAGAAAAAGCCCAGGATCAGTTCAACAAGTATGTGAAAAACGCGAAAGTATGAGTCTGATGAGGGCGAATCCCAGACCTATGCCAGACCTAACTTGCGTTATCCTGCAAAATATTGATCGAAACCAGGTTTAATTGACTGTTTCAGCGTGGTACCAAATTACTACGTGATACAATCAAGAAAGAGCCCAGGATCTAGCCATGAAGTATGAGAAATATGCGAGAGTATGAGCCTGATGAGGGTAAATCCGAGACCTAACCTAGACCTAACATGCGTTATCCTCTAAAATATAGATCCAAACCAGGTTTAATGGACTGTTTCAGTGTGGTACCCTCTACTACGTGATCCAAACCAGAAAAAACCCAGGATCTGTTCAACAAGTATGTGAAAAACGCGAAAGTATGAACCTGATGTGGGCAAATCCCAGACCTATCCCAGACCTAACTTGCGTTGTCCTCTAAGATATTGATGGAAACTAGGTTTAATTGACTGTTTCAGTGTTGTACTTCATGACTACGTGATGCAATCCAGAAAAAGCCCAGGATCTAGCCATCAAGTATGACAAATATGCGAAAGAATGAGCCTGATGAGAGCAAATCCCAGACCTAACCTAGACCTAACATGAATTATTCTCTAAAATATTGATCGAAACCAGGTTTAATTGACTGTTTCAATGTGGTCCCACATTACTACGTGATCCAAACCAGAAAAAACCCAGGATCTGTTCAACAAGCATGTGAAAAACGCGGAAAGTATGAGCCTGATGAGGGCAAATCCCAGACCTAACCCAGACCTAACCTAAACCTAACATGAATTATTCTCTAAAATATTGATCGAAACCAGGTTTAATTGAGTGTTTCAGTGTTGTACTTCATTACTACGTGATGCAATCCAGAAAAAGCCCAGGATCTAGCCATCAAGTATGACAAATATGCGAAAGAATGAGCCTGATGAGAGCAAATCCCAGACCTAACCTAGACCTAACATGAATTATTCTCTAAAATATTGATCGAAACCAGGTTTAATTGAATGTTTCAGTGTGGTACCACATTACTACGTGATCCAAACCGGTAAAAACCCAGGATCCGCTCAACAAGTATGTGAAGGATGCGAAAGTATGAGTCTGATGAGTGAAAATCCCCGGCCTAACCTAGACCTAACATGCGTTATCCTCAAAAATATTGATCGAAACCAGGTTTAATCGACTGTTTCAGTGTGGTACCACACTACTACGTGACCCAATCTAGAAAAAAGCCAGGATCTGTTCAACAAGTATGTGAAAAACGCGAAAGTATGAGTCTGATGAGGGCAAATCCGAGACCTAACCTAGACCTAACATGCGTTATCCTCTAAAATATAGATCCAAACCAGGTTTAATGGACTGTTTCAGTGTGGTACCCTCTACTACGTGGTCCAAACCAGAAAAAATCCAGGATCTGTTCAACAAGTATGTGAAAAACGCGAAAGTATGAGCCTGATGTGGGCAAATCCCAGACCTATCCCAGACCTAACTTGCGTTGTCCTCTAAGATATTGATGGAAACTAGGTTTAATTGACTGTTTCAGTGTTGTACTTCATTACTACGTGATGCAATCCAGAAAAAGCCCAGGATCTAGCCATCAAGTATGACAAATATGCGAAAGAATGAGCCTGATGGGTGCAAATCCCAGACCTAACCTAGACCTAACATGAATTATTCTCTAAAATATTGATCGAAACCTGGCTTAATTGACTGTTTCAGTGTTGTGCTTCATTACTACGTGAAGCAATCCAGAAAATGCCCAGGATCTAGCCATGAAGTATGAGAAATATGCGAAAGTATGTGCGTGATGAGGGCAAATCCTAGACCTAACCCAGACCTAACATGCGTTATCCTCAAAAATATTTATCAAGACCAGGTTTAACTGAATGTTTCAGTATGGTACCACATTACTACGTGATCCATACCAGAAAAATCCCAGGATCTGTTCAACAAGTATGTGAAAAATGCGAAAGTATGAGTCTGATGAGGTCAAATCCCAGACCTATGCCAGACCTATCTTGCGTTATCCTGCAAAATATTGATCGAAACCAGGTTTAATTGACTGTTTCAGCGTGGTACCAAATTACTACGTGATACAATCCAGAAACAGCCCAGGATCTAGCCATGAAGTATGAGAAATATGCGAAAGTATGAGCCTGATGAGGGCAAATCCAGGACTTAACCCAAACCTAACATGCGTTATCCTCTCAAATATTTATCAAGATCAGGTTTAATTGAATGTTTCAGTGTGGTACCACATTACTACGTGAACGAAACCAGAAAAAACCCAGGATCCGTTCAACAAGTATGTGAAGAATGCGAAAGTATGAGTCTGATGAGTGAAAATCCCAGGCCACCCTAGACCTAACGTGCGTTATCCTCAATAATATTGATCGAAACCAGGTTTAATTGAGTGTTTCAGTGTTGTACTTCATTACTACGTGATGCAATCCAGAAAAAGCCCAGGATCTAGCCATCTAGTATGAGAAATATGCGAAAGAATGAGCCTGATGAGAGCAAATCCCTGACCTAACCTAGACCTAACATGAATTATTCACTAAAATATTCATCAAAACCAGGTTTAATTGACTGTTTCAGTGAGGTACCACATTACTACGTGATCCAATCCAGAAATAGCCCAGGATCCAGCCATGAAGTATGAGAAATATGCGAAAGTATGAGCCTGATGAGGGCAAATCCTAGACCTAACCCAGACCTAACATGCGTTATCCTCTAAAATATTTATCAAGACCAGGTTTAATTGAATGTTTCAGTGTGGTACCACATTACTACGTGATCCAAACCGGTAAAAACCCAGGATCCGCTCAACAAGTGTGTGAAGAATGCGAAAGTATGAGTCTGATGAGTGAAAATCCCCGGCCTAACCTAGACCTAACATGCGTTATCCTCTAAAATATAGATCCAAACCAGGTTTAATGGACTGTTTCAGTGTGGTACCCTCTACTACGTGATCCAAACCAGAAAAAACCCAGGATCTGTTCAACAAGTATGTGAAAAACGCGAAAGTATGAGCCTGATGTGGGCAAATCCCAGACCTATCACAGACCTAACTTGCGTTGTCCTCTAAGATATTGATGGAAACTAGGTTTAATTGACTGTTTCAGTGTTGTACTTCATTACTACGTGATGCAATCCAGAAAAAGCCCAGGATCTAGCCATCAAGTATGACAAATATGCGAAAGAATGAGCCTGATGGGAGCAAATCCCAGACCTAACCTAGACCTAACATGAATTATTCTCTAAAATATTGATCGAAACCTGGTTTAATTAACTGTTTCAGTGTTGTACTTCATTGCTACGTGATGCAATCCAGAAAAAGCCCAGGATCTAGCCATCAAGTATGAGAAATATGCGAAAGAATGAGCCTGATGAGAGCAAATCGCAGACCTAACCTAGACCTAACATGAATTATTCTCTAAAATATTGATCAAAACCAGGTTTAATCGACTGTTTCAGTGTGGTACCACACTACTACGTGATCCAAACCAGAAAAAACCCAGGATCTGTTCAACAAGTATGTGAAAAATGCGAAAGTATGAGTCTGATGAGGTCAAATCCCAGACCTATCCCAGACTTAACTTGCGTTATCCTCTAAAATATTGATCGAAACCAGGTTTAATCGACTGTTTCAGCGTGGTACCACATTACTATGTGATACAATCCAGAAACAGCCCAGGATCTAGCCATGAAGTATGAGTGATATGCGAAAGTATGAGCCTGATGAGGGCAAATCCTAGACCTAACCCAAACCTAACATGCGTTATCCTCTAAAATATTTATCAAGACCAGGTTTAATTGAATGTTTCAGTGTGGTACCACATTACTACGTGAACCAAACCAGAAAAAACCCAGGATCCGTTCAACAAGTAAGTTAAAACTGCGACAGTATGACCCTTATGAGAGCAAATCCCAGACCTAACCTAGACCTGACATGCGTTCTCCTCTAAAATATTGATGGAAACCAGGTTTAATTGACTGTTTCAGTGTTGTCCTTCATTACTACGTGAAGCAATCCAGAAAATGCCGAGGTTCTAGCCATCAAGTATGAGAAATATGCGAAAGAATGTGCCTGATGAGAGCAAATCCCTGACCGAACCTAGACCTAACATGAATTATTCTCTAAAATATTGATCAAAACCAGGTTTAATTGACTGTTTCAGTGTGGTACCACATTACTATGTGATCCAATCCAGAAATAGCCCAGGATCCAGCCATGAAGTATGAGAAATATGCGAAAGGAGGAGCCTGATGAGGGCAAATCCTAGACCTAACCCAGACCTAACATGCGTTATCCTCTAAAATATTTATCAAGACCAGGTTTAATAGAATGTTTCAGTGTGGTACCACATTACTACGTGATCCAAACCAGTAAAAACCCAGGATCCCTTCAACAAGTATGTGAAGAATGCGAAAGTATGAGTCTGATGAGTGAAAATCCCCGGCCTAACCTAGACCTAACATGCGTTATCCTCAAAAATATTTATCAAGACCAGGTTTAACTGAATGTTTCAGTGTGGTACCACACTACTACGTGATCCAAACCAGAAAAAAACCCAGGATCTGTTCAACAAGTATGTGAAAAATGCGAAAGCATGAGTCTGATGAGGGCAAATCCCAGGCCTAACCTAGACATAACTTTCGTTATCCTCTAAAATATTGATCGAAACCAGGTTTAGTGGGCTGTTTCAGTGTGGTACCACATTACTGCGCGATCCAAACCAGAAAACCCCCAGGATCTGTTCAACAAGTATGTGAAAAATGCGAAAGTATGACCCTGATGTGGGCAAATCCCAGACCTATCCCAGACCTAACTTGCATTGTCCTCTAAAATATTGATCGAAACCAGGTTTAATTGACTGTTTCAGTGTGGTCCCACATTACTACGTGATCCAATCCAGAAATAGCCCAGGATCTAGCCATGAAGTATGAGAAATATGCGAAAGTATGAGCCTGATAAGGGCAAACCCTAGACCTAACCCAGACCTAACATGCGTTATCATCTAAAATATTTATCAAGACCTGGTTTAATTGATTGTTTCAGTGTGGTCCCACATTACTACGTGAACCATACCAGAAAAAACCCAGGATCCGTTCAACAGGTATCTGAAGAATGCGAAAGTATGAGTCTGATGAGTGAAAATCTCAGGGCTAACTTAGACCTAACATGCATTATCCTCTAAAATATTGATCCAAACCAGGTTTAGTGGACCGTTTCAGTGTGGTACCACTTTACTACGTGATCCAAAGCAGAAAAAACCCCCGATCTGGTCAACATGTATGTTAGAACTGCGAAGGTATGACCCTGATGAGGGCAAATCCCAGGCCTAACCCAGACCTAACATGCGTTATCCTCAAAAATATTTATCAAGACCAGGTTTAACTGAATGTTTCAGTATGGTACCACATTACAACGTGAACCATACCAGAAAAAACCCAGGATCCGTTCAACAGGTATCTGAAGAATGCGAAAGTATGAGTCTGATGAGTGAAAATCTCAGGGCTAACCTAGACCTAACATGCATTATCCTCTAAAATATTGATCCAAACCAGGTTTAGTGGACGGTTTCAGTGTGGTACCACTTTACTACGTGATCCAAAGCAGAAAAAACCCTCGATCAGGTCAACATGTATGTTAGAACTGCGAAAGTATGACCCTGATGAGGGCAAATCCCAGGCCTAACCCAGACCTAACATGCGTTATCCTCTAAAATATTTATCAAGACCAGGTTGAATTGATTGTTTCAGTGTGGTCCCACATTACTACGTGATCCAAACCAGAAAAAACCCAGGATCCGTTCAACAAGTATGTGAAGAATGCGAAAGAATGAGTCTGATGAGTGATAATCCCAGGCCTAACCTAGACCTAACATGCGTTATCCTCAAAAATATTGATCGAAACCTGGTTTAATCGACTGTTTCAGTGTGGTACCACATTACTATGTGATCCAAACCAGAAAATAGCCCAGGATCTATCCATGAAGTATAAGAAATATGCGAAAGTATGAGCCTGACGAGGGCAAATCCTAGACCTAACCCAGACCTAACATGCGTTATCCTCAAAAATATTTATCAAGACCAGGTTTAACTGAATGTTTCAGTGTGGTACCACATTACTACGTGATCCAAACCAGAAAAAACCCAGGATCCGTTCAACAAGTATGTGAAGAATGCGAAAGTATGAGTCTGATGAGGGCAAATCTCAGGCCTAACCTAGACCTAACATGCGTTATCCTCAAAAATATTGATCGAAACCTGGTTTAATCGACCGTTTCAGTGTGGTATCACATTACTATGTGATCCAAACCAGAAAATAACCCAGGATCTGTTCAACGAGTATGTGTAGTGTGCGAAAGTATGAGTCTGATGAGGGCAAATCCCAGACCTATCCCAGACCTAACATGCGTTATCCTCTAAAATATTTATCAAGACCAGGTTCAATTGATTGTTTCAGTGTGGTCCCACACTACTACGTGATCCAAACCAGAAAAAACCCAGGATCTGTTCAACAAGCATGTGAAAAACGCGGAAAGTATGAGCCTGATGAGGGCAAATCCCAGACCTATCCCAGACCTAACTTGCGTTGTCCTCTAAGATATTGATGGAAACCAGGTTTAATTGACTGTTTCAGTGTTGTACTTCATTACTACGTGATGCAAACCAGAAGAAGCCCAGCATCTAGCCATCAAGTATGAGAAATATGCGAAAGAATGAGCCTGATGAGGGCAAATCCCAGACGTAACCTAGACCTAACATGAATTATTCTCTAAAATATTGATCGAAACCAGGTTTAATTGACTGTTTCAATGTGGTCCCACATTACTACGTGATCCAAACCAGAAAAAACCCAGGATCTGTTCAACAAGCATGTGAAAAACGCGGAAAGTATGAGCCTGATGAGGGCAAATCCCAGACCTAACCCAGAACTAACCTAAACCTAACATGAATTATTCTCTAAAATATTGATCGAAACCAGGCTTAATTGACTGTTACAGTGTGTTACCACATTACTACGTGATCCAAACCAGAAAAAGCCCAGGATCAGTTCAACAAGTATGTGAAAAACGCGAAAGTATGAGTCCGATGAGGGCGAATCCCAGACCTATGCCAGACCTAACTTGCGTTATCCTGCAAAATATTGATCGAAACCAGGTTTAATTGACTGTTTCAGCGTGGTACCAAATTACTACGTGATACAATCAAGAAACAGCCCAGGATCTAGCCATGAAGTATGAGAAATATGCGAAAGTATGAGCCTGATGAGGGTAAATCCGAGACCTAACCTAGACCTAACATGCGTTATCCTCTAAAATATAGATCCAAACCAGGTTTAATGGACTGTTTCAGTGTGGTACCCTCTACTACGTGATCCAAACCAGAAAAAACCCAGGATCTGTTCAACAAGTATGTGAAAAACGCGAAAGTATGAGCCTGATGTGGGCAAATCCCAGACCTATCCCAGACCTAACTTGCGTTGTCCTCTAAGATATTGATGGAAACTAGGTTTAATTGACTGTTTCAGTGTTGTACTTCATGACTACGTGATGCAATCCAGAAAAAGCCCAGGATCTAGCCATCAAGTATGACAAATATGCGAAAGAATGAGCCTGATGAGAGCAAATCCCAGACCTAACCTAGACCTAACATGAATTATTCTCTAAAATATTGATCGAAACCAGGTTTAATTGACTGTTTCAATGTGGTCCCACATTACTACGTGATCCAAACCAGAAAAAACCCAGGATCTGTTCAACAAGCATGTGAAAAACGCGGAAAGTATGAGCCTGATGAGGGCAAATCCCAGACCTAACCCAGACCTAACCTAAACCTAACATGAATTATTCTCTAAAATATTGATCGAAACCAGGTTTAATTGAGTGTTTCAGTGTTGTACTTCATTACTACGTGATGCAATCCAGAAAAAGCCCAGGATCTAGCCATCAAGTATGACAAATATGCGAAAGAATGAGCCTGATGAGTGAAAATCCCCGGCCTAACCTAGACCTAACATGCGTTATCCTCAAAAATATTGATCGAAACCAGGTTTAATCGACTGTTTCAGTGTGGTACCACACTACTACGTGACCCAATCTAGAAAAAAGCCAGGATCTGTTCAACAAGTATGTGAAAAACGCGAAAGTATGAGTCTGATGAGGGCAAATCCGAGACCTAACCTAGACCTAACATGCGTTATCCTCTAAAATATAGATCCAAACCAGGTTTAATGGACTGTTTCAGTGTGGTACCCTCTACTACGTGGTCCAAACCAGAAAAAATCCAGGATCTGTTCAACAAGTATGTGAAAAACGCGAAAGTATGAGCCTGATGTGGGCAAATCCCAGACCTATCCCAGACCTAACTTGCGTTGTCCTCTAAGATATTGATGGAAACTAGGTTTAATTGACTGTTTCAGTGTTGTACTTCATTACTACGTGATGCAATCCAGAAAAAGCCCAGGATCTAGCCATCAAGTATGACAAATATGCGAAAGAATGAGCCTGATGGGTGCAAATCCCAGACCTAACCTAGACCTAACATGAATTATTCTCTAAAATATTGATCGAAACCTGGCTTAATTGACTGTTTCAGTGTTGTGCTTCATTACTACGTGAAGCAATCCAGAAAATGCCCAGGATCTAGCCATGAAGTATGAGAAATATGCGAA
The DNA here is from genome assembly GCF_051014445.1 of Colletes latitarsis. Taxonomy (NCBI): domain Eukaryota; kingdom Metazoa; phylum Arthropoda; class Insecta; order Hymenoptera; family Colletidae; genus Colletes; species Colletes latitarsis. Next base: position 28,080,653 of record NW_027488366.1, on the reverse strand, counting down.
AGTATGTGCGTGATGAGGGCAAATCCTAGACCTAACCCAGACCTAACATGCGTTATCCTCAAAAATATTTATCAAGACCAGGTTTAACTGAATGTTTCAGTATGGTACCACATTACTACGTGATCCATACCAGAAAAATCCCAGGATCTGTTCAACAAGTCTGTGAAAAATGCGAAAGTATGAGCCTGATGTGGGCAAATCCTAGACCTAACCCAAACCTAACATGCGTTATCCCCTAAAATATTTATCAAGACCAGGTTTAACTGAATGTTTCAGTATGGTACCACATTACTACGTGATCCATACCAGAAAAATCCCAGGATCTGTTCAACAAGTCTGTGAAAAACGCGAAAGTATGAGCCTGATGTGGGCAAATCCCAGACCTATCCCAGACCTAACTTGCGTTGTCCTCTAAGATATTGATGGAAGCTAGGTTTAATTGACTGTTTCAGTGTTGTACTTCATTACTACGTGATGCAATCCAGAAAAAGCCCAGGATCTAGCCATCAAGTATGACAAATATGCGAAAGAATGAGCCTGATGGGAGCAAATCCCAGACCTAACCTAGACCTAACATGAATTATTCTCTAAAATATTGATCGAAACCTGGTTTAATTGACTGTTTCAGTGTTGTGCTTCATTACTACGTGAAGCAATCCAGAAAATGCCCAGGATCTAGCCATCAAGTATGAGAAATATGCGAAAGAATGTGCCTGATGAGAGCAAGTCCCTGACCGAACCTAGACCTAACATGAATTATTCTCTAAAATATTGATCAAAACCAGGTTTAATTGACTGTTTCAGTGTGGTACCACATTACTATGTGATCCAATCCAGAAATAGTGCAGGATCCAGCCATGAAGTATGAGAAATATGCGAAAGGAGGAGCCTGATGAGGGCAAATCCTAGACCTAACCCAGACCTAACATGCGTTATCCTCTTTAATATTTATCAAGACCAGGTTTAAGTGAATGTTTCAGTGTGGTACCACATTACTACGTGAACCAGACCAGAAAAAACCCAGGATCCGTTCAACAGGTATCTGAAGAATGCGAAAGTATGAGTCTGATGAGTGAAAATCTCAGGGCTAACCTAGACCTAACATGCATTATCCTCTAAAATATTGATCCAAACCAGGTTTAGTGGACTGTTTCAGTGTGGTACCACTTTACTACGTGATCCAAAGCAGAAAAAACCCTCGATCAGGTCAACACGTATGTTAGAACTGCGAAAGTATGACCCTGATGAGGGCAAATCCCAGGCCTAACCTAGGCCTAACATGAATTATTCTCTAAAATATTTATCGAAACCAGGTTTAATTGATTGTTTCAGTGTTGTACTTCATTACTACGTGATGCAACCCAGAAAAAGCCCTGGATCTAACCATGAAGTATGAGAAATATGCGAAAGTATGAGCGTGATGAGGGCAAATCCTAGACCTAACCCAGACCTAACATGCGTTATCCTCAAAAATATTTATCAAGACCAGGTTTAACTGAATGTTTCAGTATGGTACCACATTACTACGTGATCCATACCAGAAAAATCCCAGGATCTGTTCAACAAGTCTGTGGAAAATGCGAAAGTATGAGCCTGATGTGGGCAAATCCTAGACCTAACCCAAACCTAACATGCGTTATCCTCTAAAATATTTATCAAGACCAGGTTTAAATGATTGTTTCAGTGTGGTACCACACTACTACGTGATCCAAATCAGAAAAAACCCAGGATCTGTTCAACAAGTATGTGAAAAACGCAAAAGTATGAGTTTGATGAGTGAAAATCCCAGGGCTAACCTAGACCTAACATGCGTTCTCCTCTAAAATATTGATCGAAACCAGGTTTAATCGACTGTTTCAGTGTGGTACCACATTACTTCGTGATCCAATCCAGAAATAGCCCAGGATCTAGCCATGAAGTATGAGAAATATGCGAAAGTATGAGCCTGATGAGGGCAAATCCTAGACCTAACCCAGACCTAACATCCGTTATTTTCTAAAATATTTATCAAGACCAGGTTTAATTGAATGTTTCAGTGTGGTACCACATTACTACGTCATCCAAACCAGAAAAAACCCAGGATCCGTTCAACAAGTATGCGAAGAATGCGAAAGTATGAGTCTGATCAGTGAAAATCTCAGGCCTTACCTAGACCTAACTTGCGGTGTCTTCTAAAATATTCATGGAAACCTGGTTTCATTGACTGTTTCAGTGTGGTACTACATTACTACGTGATGCATTCTAGAAAAAGCCCAGGATCTAGCCATCAAGTGTGAGAAATATGCGAAAGAATGAGCCTGATGAGAGCAAATCCCAGACCTAACCTAGAACTAACATGTATTATTCTCAAAAATATCCATCGAAACCAGGTTTAATCGACTGTTTCAGTGTGGTACCACACTACTACGTGATCCAAATCAGAAAAAACCCAGGATCTGTTCAACAAGTATGTGAAAACGCAAAAGTATGAGTCTGATGAGTGAAAATCCCAGGGCTAACCTAGACCTAACATGCGTTCTCCTCTAAAATATTGATCGAAACCAGGTTTAATCGACTGTTTCAGTGTGGTACCACATTACTACGTGATCCAAACCAGAAAAAACCCAGGATCCGTTCAACAAGTATGTGAAGAATGCGAAAGTATGAGTCTGATGAGTGAAAATCCCCGACCTAACCTAGACCTAACATGCGTTATCCTCTAAAATATTGATCCAAACCAGGTTTAATGGACTGTTTCAGTGTGGTACCATACTACTACGTGATCCAAACCAGAAAAAACCCAGGATCTGTTCAACATGTATGTGAAAAACGCGAAAGTATGAGCCTGATGAGGGCAAATCCCAGACCTATCCCAGACCTGACTTGCGTTGTCCTCTAAGATATTGATGGAAACCAGGTTTAATTGACTGTTTCTGTGTTGTACTTCATTACTACGTGATACCATCCAGAAAAAGCCCAGCATCTAGCCATCAAGTATGAGAAATATGCGAAAGAATGAGCCTGATGAGAGCAAATCCCAGACTTAACCTAGACCTAACATGCGTTATCCCCTAAAATATTGATCCAAACCAGGTTTAATGGACTGTTTCAGTGTGGTACCATACTACTACGTGATCCAAACCAGAAAAAACCCAGGATCTGTTCAACATGTATGTGAAAAACGCGAAAGTAGGAGCCTGATGAGGGCAAATCCCAGACCTATCCCAGACCTGACTTGCGTTGTCCTCTAAGATATTGATGGAAACCAGGTTTAATTGACTGTTTCTGTGTTGTACTTCATTACTACGTGATGCAATCCAGAAAAAGCCCAGCATCTAGCCATCAAGTATGAGAAATATGCGAAAGAATGAGCCTGATGAGAGCAAATCCCAGACCTAACCTAGAACTAACATGTATTATTCTCAAAAATATCCATCGAAACCAGGTTTAATTGACTGTTTCAGTGTGGTCCCACATTACTACGTGATCCAAACCAGAAAAAACCCAGGATCCGTACAACAAGTATGTGAAGAATGCGAAAGTATGAGTCTGATGAGTGAAAATCCCAGACCTAACCTAGACCTAACATGCGTTGTCTTCTAAAATATTCATGGAAACCTGGTTTCATTGACTGTTTCAGTGTGGTACTACATTACTACGTGATCCAAACCAGAAAAAACCCAGGGTCTGTTCAACAAGTATGTGAAAAACGCAAAAGTATGAGTCTGATGAGTGAAAATCCCAGGGCTAACCTAGACCTAACATGCGTTATCCTCTAAAATATTGATCGAAACCAGGTTTAATCGACTGTTTCAGTGTGGTACCACATTACTACGTGATCCAAACCAGAAAAAACCCAGGATCCGTTCAACAAGTATGTGAAGAATGCGAAAGTATGAGTCTGATGAGTGAAAATCCCCGACCTAACCTAGACCTAACATGCGTTATCCTCTAAAATATTGATCCAAACCAGGTTTAATGGACTGTTTCAGTGTGGTACCACACTACTACGTGATCCAAACCAGAAAAAACCCAGGATCTGTTCAACATGTATGTGAAAAACGCGAAAGTATGAGCCTGATGTGGGCAAATCCCAAACCTATCCCAGACCTAACTTGCGTTGTCCTCGAAGATATTGATGGAAACCAGGTTTAATTGACTGTTTCAGTGTTGTACTTCATTACTACGTGATGCAATCCTGAAAAAGTCCAGGATCTAGCCATCAAGTGTGAGAAATATGCGAAAGTAAGAGCCTGATGAGGGCAAATCCCAGACCTAACCTACACCTAACATGCGTTATCCTCTAAAATATTGAGCAAAACCAGGTTTAATGGACTGTTTCAGTGTGGTACCACACTACTTCGTGATCCAAACCAGAAAAAACCCAGGATCTGTTCAACAAGTATGCGAAAAACGCTAAACTGTGAGCCTGATGAGGGCAAATCTTAGACCTAACCCAGACCTAAGATGCGTTATCCTCTAAAATATTTATCCAGACCAGGTTTCATTGAATGTTTCAGTGTGGTACCACTTTACTACGTGATCCAATCCAGAAATAGCCCAGGATCTAGCCATGAAGTATGAGAAATATGCGAAAGTATGAGCCTGATGAGGGCAAATCCAAGACCTATCCCAGACCTATCTTGCGTTGTCCTCTAAGATATTGATGGAGACCAGGTTCAATTGACTGTTTCAGTGTTGTACTTCACTACTACGTGATACAATCCAGAAACAGCCCAGGATCTAGCCATGAAGTATGAGAAATATGCGAAAGTATGAGCCTGGTGAGTGCGAATCCTAGACCTAACCCAGACCTAACATGCGTTATCCTCTGAAATATTTATCAAGACCAGGTTTAATTGAATGTTTCAGTGTGGTACTACATTACTACGTGATGCAATCCAGAAAAAGCCCAGGATCTAGCCATCAAGTTTGAGAAATATGCGAAAGAATGAGCCTGATGAGGGTAAATACTAGACCTAACCTAGACCTAACATGAATTATTATGCAATCCAGAAAAAGCCCAGGATCTAGCCATCAAGTATGAGAAATATGCGAAAGAATGAGCCTGATGAGAGCAAATCCCAGACCTAACCTAGACCCAACATGAATTATTCTCTAAAATATTGATCGAAACCAGGTTTAATTGACTGTTTCAGTGTTGTACTTCATTACTACGTGATGCAATCCAGAAAAAGTCCAGGATCTAGCCATCAAGTATGAGAAATATGCGAAAGAATGAGCCTGATGAGAGCAAATCCTTGACCTAACCTAGACCTAACATGAATTATTCTCTAAAATATTGATCGAAACCTGGTTTAATCGACTGTTTCAGCGTGGTACCACATTACTATGTGATCCAAACCAGAAAATAACCCAGGATCTGTTCAAGGAGTATGTGAAGTGTGCGAAATTATGAGTCTGATGAGGTCAAATCCCTGACCTATCCCAGACCTAACTTGCGTTATCCTCTAAAATATTTATCAAGACCAGGTTTAATTGAATGTTTCAGTGTGGTACCACATTACTACGTCATCCAAACCAGAAAAAACCCAGGATCCGTTCAACAAGTATGCGAAGAATGCGAAAGTATGAGTCTGATCAGTGAAAATCTCAGGCCTTACCTAGACCTAACTTGCGTTGTCTTCTAAAATATTCATGGAAACCTGGTTTCATTGACTGTTTCAGTGTGGTACTACATTACTACGTGATCCAAACCAGAAAAAACCCAGGATCTGTTCAACAAGTATGTGAAAAACGCAAAAGTATGAGTCTGATGAGTGAAAATCCCAGGGCTAACCTAGACCTAACATGCGTTATCCTCTAAAATATTGATCGAAACCAGGTTTAATCGACTGTTTCAGTGTGGTACCACATTACTACGTGATCCAAACCAGAAAAAACCCAGGATCCGTTCAACAAGTATGTGAAGAATGCGAAAGTATGAGTCTGATGAGTGAAAATCCCCGACCTAACCTAGACCTAACATGCGTTATCCTCTAAAATATTGATCCAAACCAGGTTTAATGGACTGTTTCAGTGTGGTACCACACTACTACGTGATCCAAACCAGAAAAAACCCAGGATCTGTTCAACATGTATGTGAAAAACGCGAAAGTATGAGCCTGATGGGGGCAAATCCCAAACCTATCCCAGACCTAACTTGCGTTGTCCTCGAAGATATTGATGGAAACCAGGTTTAATTGACTGTTTCAGTGTTGTACTTCATTACTACGTGATGCAATCCAGAAAAAGTCCAGGATCTAGCCATCAAGTGTGAGAAATATGCGAAAGTAAGAGCCTGATGAGGGCAAATCCCAGACCTAACCTACACCTAACATGCGTTATCCTCTAAAATATTGAGCAAAACCAGGTTTAATGGACTGTTTCAGTGTGGTACCACACTACTTCGTGATCCAAACCAGAAAAAACCCAGGATCTGTTCAACAAGTATGCGAAAAACGCTAAACTGTGAGCGTGATGAGGGCAAATCTTAGACCTAACCCAGACCTAAGATGCGTTATCCTCTAAAATATTTATCCAGACCAGGTTTCATTGAATGTTTCAGTGTGGTACCACTTTACTACGTGATCCAATCCAGAAATAGCCCAGGATCTAGCCATGAAGTATGAGAAATATGCGAAAGTAAGTGCCTGATGAGGGCAAATCCTAGACCTATCCCAGACCTAACTTCCGTTATCCTCTAAAATATTGATCGAAACCAGGTTTAATTGACTGTTTCAGCGTGGTACCACTTTACTACGTGATACAATCCAGAAATAGCCCAGGAGCAAGCCATGAAGTATGAGAAATATGCGAAAGTATGAGCCTGATGAGGGCAAATCCTAGACCTAACCCAGACCTAACATCCGTTATTTTCTAAAATATTTATCAAGACCAGGTTTAATTGAATGTTTCAGTGTGGTACCACATTACTACGTGATGCAATCCAGAAAAAGCCCAGGATCTAGCCATCAAGTTTGAGAAATATGCGAAAGAATGAGCCTGATGAGGGTAAATACTAGACCTAACCTAGACCTAACATGCGTTATCCTCTAAAATATTGAGCGAAACCAGGTTTAATGGACTGTTTCAGTGTGGTACCACTTTGCTACGTGATCCAATCCCGAAATAGCCCAGGATCTGTTCAACAAGTATGTGAAAAACGCGAAACTGTGAGCCTGATGAGGGCAAATCTTAGACCTAACCTTGACCTAACATGCGTTATCCTCTAAGATATTTATCCAGACCAGGTTTCATTGAATGTTTCAGTGTGGTACCACTTTACTACGTGATCCAATCCAGAAATAGCCCAGGAGCTAGCCATGAAGTATGAGAAATATGCGAAAGTAAGAGCCTGATGAGGGCAAATCCTAGACCTATCCCAGACCTAACTTCCGTTATCCTCTAAAATATTGATCGAAACCAGGTTTAATTGACTGTTTCAGCGTGGTACCACATTACTACGTGATACAATCCAGAAACAGCCCAGGATCTAGCCATGAAGTATGAGAAATATGCGAAAGTAAGAGCCAGATGAGGGCAAATCCTAGACCTTTCCCAGACCTAACTTGCGTTATCCTCTAAAATATTTATCAAGACCAGGTTTAAATGATTGTTTCAGTGTGGGCCCACATTACTACGTGATCCAAACCAGAAAAAACCCAGGATCTGTTCAACAAGTATGTGAAGAATGCGAAAGTATGAGTCTGATGAGTGAAAATCCCAGGGCTAACCTAGACCTAACATGCGTTATCCTCTAAAATATTGATCGAAACCAGGTTCAATCGACTGTTTCAGTGTGGTACCACACTACTACGTGATCCAAATCAGAAAAAACCCAGGATCCGTACAACAAGTATGTGAAGAATGCGAAAGTATGAGTCTGATGAGTGAAAATCCCAGACCTAACCTAGACCTAACATGCGTTGTCTTCTAAAATATTCATGGAAACCTGGTTTCATTGACTGTTTCAGTGTGGTACTACATTACTACGTGATCCAAACCAGAAAAAACCCAGGATCTGTTCAACAAGTATGTGAAAAACGCAAAAGTATGAGTCTGATGAGTGAAAATCCCAGGGCTAACCTAGACCTAACATGCGTTATCCTCTAAAATATTGATCGAAACCAGGTTTAATCGACTGTTTCAGTGTGGTACCACATTACTACGTGATCCAAACCAGAAAAAACCCAGGATCCGTTCAACAAGTATGTGAAGAATGCGAAAGTATGAGTCTGATGAGTGAAAATCCCCGACCTAACCTAGACCTAACATGCGTTATCCTCTAAAATATTGATCCAAACCAGGTTTAATGGACTGTTTCAGTGTGGTACCACACTACTACGTGATCCAAACCAGAAAAAACCCAGGATCTGTTCAACATGTATGTGAAAAACGCGAAAGTATGAGCCTGATGTGGGCAAATCCCAAACCTATCCCAGACCAAACTTGCGTTGTCCTCGAAGATATTGATGGAAACCAGGTTTAATTGACTGTTTCAGTGTTGTACTTCATTACTACGTGATGCAATCCAGAAAAAGTCCAGGATCTAGCCATCAAGTGTGAGAAATATGCGAAAGTAAGAGCCTGATGAGGGCAAATCCCAGACCTAACCTACACCTAACATGCGTTATCCTCTAAAATATTGAGCAAAACCAGGTTTAATGGACTGTTTCAGTGTGGTACCACACTACTTCCTGATCCAAACCAGAAAAAACCCAGGATCTGTTCAACAAGTATGCGAAAAACGCTAAACTGTGAGCCTGATGAGGGCAAATCTTAGACCTAACCCAGACCTAAGATGCGTTATCCTCTAAAATATTTATCCAGACCAGGTTTCATTGAATGTTTCAGTGTGGTACCACTTTACTACGTGATCCAATCCAGAAATAGCCCAGGATCTAGCCATGATGTATGAGAAATATGCGAAAGTATGAGCCTGATGAGGGCAAATCCAAGACCTATCCCAGACCTATCTTGCGTTGTCCTCTAAGATATTGATGGAGACCAGGTTCAATTGACTGTTTCAGTGTTGTACTTCACTACTACGTGATACAATCCAGAAACAGCCCAGGATCTAGCCATGAAGTATGAGAAATATGCGAAAGTATGAGCCTGGTGAGTGCGAATCCTAGACCTAACCCAGACCTAACATGCGTTATCCTCTGAAATATTTATCAAGACCAGGTTTAATTGAATGTTTCAGTGTGGTACTACATTACTACGTGGTGCAATCCAGAAAAAGCCCAGGATCTAGCCATCAAGTTTGAGAAATATGCGAAAGAATGAGCCTGATGAGGGTAAATACTAGACCTAACCTAGACCTAACATGAATTATTATGCAATCCAGAAAAAGCCCAGGATCTAGCCATCAAGTATGAGAAATATGCGAAAGAATGAGCCTGATGAGAGCAAATCCCAGACCTAACCTAGACCTAACATGAATTATTCTCTAAAATATTGATCGAAACCAGGTTTAATTGACTGTTTCAGTGTTGTACTTCATTACTACGTGATGCAATCCAGAAAAAGTCCAGGATCTAGCCATCAAGTATGAGAAATATGCGAAAGAATGAGCCTGATGAGAGCAAATCCTTGACCTAACCTAGACCTAACATGAATTATTCTCTAAAATATTGATCGAAACCTGGTTTAATCGACTGTTTCAGTGTGGTACCACATTACTATGTGATCCAAACCAGAAAATAACCCAGGATCTGTTCAAGGAGTATGTGAAGTGTGCAAAATTATGAGTCTGATGAGGTCAAATCCCTGACCTATCCCAGACCTAACTTGCGTTATCCTCTAAAATATTTATCAAGACCAGGTTTAATTGAATGTTTCAGTGTGGTACCACATTACTACGTCATCCAAACCAGAAAAAACCCAGGATCCGTTCAACAAGTATGCGAAGAATGCGAAAGTATGAGTCTGATCAGTGAAAATCTCAGGCCTTACCTAGACCTAACTTGCGTTGTCTTCTAAAATATTCATGGAAACCTGGTTTCATTGACTGTTTCAGTGTGGTACTACATTACTACGTGATCCAAACCAGAAAAAACCCAGGATCTGTTCAACAAGTATGTGAAAAACGCAAAAGTATGAGTCTGATGAGTGAAAATCCCAGGGCTAACCTAGACCTAACATGCGTTATCCTCTAAAATATTGATCGAAACCAGGTTTAATCGACTGTTTCAGTGTGGTACCACATTACTACGTGATCCAAACCAGAAAAAACCCAGGATCCGTTCAACAAGTATGTGAAGAATGCGAAAGTATGAGTCTGATGAGTGAAAATCCCCGACCTAACCTAGACCTAACATGCGTTATCCTCTAAAATATTGATCCAAACCAGGTTTAATTGAATGTTTCAGTGTGGTACTACATTACTACGTGATGCAATCCAGAAAAAGCCCAGGATCTAGCCATCAAGTTTGAGAAATATGCGAAAGAATGAGCCTGATGAGGGTAAATACTAGACCTAACCTAGTCCTAACATGAATTATTATGCAATCCAGAAAAAGCCCAGGATCTAGCCATCAAGTATGAGAAATATGCGAAAGAATGAGCCTGATGAGAGCAAATCCCAGACCTAACCTAGACCTAACATGAATTATTCTCTAAAATATTGATCGAAACCAGGTTTAATTGACTGTTTCAGTGTTGTACTTCATTACTACGTGATGCAATCCAGAAAAAGTCCAGGATCTAGCCATCAAGTATGAGAAATATGCGAAAGAATGAGCCTGATGAGAGCAAGTCCCTGACCTAACCTAGACCTAACATGAATTATTCTCTAAAATATTGATCGAAACCTGGTTTAATCGACTGTTTCAGTGTGGTACCACATTACTATGTGATCCAAACCAGAAAATAATCCAGGATCTGTTCAAGGAGTATGTGAAGTGTGCGAAATTATGAGTCTGATGAGGTCAAATCCCTGACCTATCCCAGACCTAACTTGCGTTATCCTCTAAAATATTTATCAAGACCAGGTTTAATTGAATGTTTCAGTGTGGTACCACATTACTACGTCATCCAAACCAGAAAAAACCCAGGATCCGTTCAACAAGTATGCGAAGAATGCGAAAGTATGAGTCTGATCAGTGAAAATCTCAGGCCTTACCTAGACCTAACTTGCGTTGTCTTCTAAAATATTCATGGAAACCTGGTTTCATTGACTGTTTCAGTGTGGTACTACATTACTACGTGATCCAAACCAGAAAAAACCCAGGATCTGTTCAACAAGTATGTGAAAAACGCAAAAGTATGAGTCTGATGTGTGAAAATCCCAGGGCTAACCTAGACCTAACATGCGTTATCCTCTAAAATATTGATCGAAACCAGGTTTAATCGACTGTTTCAGTGTGGTACCACATTACTACGTGATCCAAACCAGAAAAAACCCAGGATCCGTTCAACAAGTATGTGAAGAATGCGAAAGTATAAGTCTGATGAGTGAAAATCCCCGACCTAACCTAGACCTAACATGCGTTATCCTCTAAAATATTGATCCAAACCAGGTTTAATGGACTGTTTCAGTGTGGTACCACACTACTACGTGATCCAAACCAGAAAAAACCCAGGATCTGTTCAACATGTATGTGAAAAACGCGAAAGTATGAGCCTGATGAGGGCAAATCCCAGACCTATCCCAGACCTAACTTGCGTTGTCCTCTAAGATATTGATGGAAACCAGGTTTAATTGACTGTTTCTGTGTTGTACTTCATTACTACGTGATGCAGTCCAGAAAAAGCCCAGCATCTAGCCACCAAGTATGAGAAATATGCGAAAGAATGAGCCTGATGAGAGCAAATCCCAGACCTAACCTAGACCTAACATGTATTATTCTCAAAAATATTGATCGAAAGCAGGTTTAGTTGACTGTTTCAGTGTGGTCCCACATTACTACGTGATCCAAACCAGAAAAAACCCGGGATCCGTACAACAAGTATGTGAAGAATGCGAAAGTATGAGTCTGATGAGTGAAAATCCCCGACCTAACCTAGACCTAACATGCGTTATCCTCTAAAATATTGATCCAAACCAGGTTTAATGGACTGTTTCAGTGTGGTACCATACTACTACGTGATCCAAACCAGAAAAAACACAGGATCTGTTCAACATGTATGTGAAAAACGCGAAAGTATGAGCCTGATGAGGGCAAATCCCAGACCTATCCCAGACCTAACTTGCGTTGTCCTCTAAGATATTGATGGAAACCAGGTTTAATTGACTGTTTCTGTGTTGTACTTCATTACTACGTGATGCAATCCAGAAAAAGCCCAGCATCTAGCCATCAAGTATGAGAAATATGCGAAAGAATGAGCCTGATGAGAGCAAATCCCAGACCTAACCTAGACCTAACATGTATTATTCTCAAAAATATTCATCGAAACCAGGTTTAATTGACTGTTTCAGTGTGGTACTACATTACTACGTGATCCAAACCAGAAAAAACCCAGGATCTGTTCAACAAGTATGTGAAAAACGCAAAAGTATGAGTCTGATGAGTGAAAATCCCAGGGCTATCCTAGACCTAACATGCGTTATCCTCTAAAATATTGATCGAAACCAGGTTTAATCGACTGTTTCAGTGTGGTACCACATTACTACGTGATCCAAACCAGAAAAAACCCAGGATCCGTTCAACAAGTATGTGAAGAATGCGAAAGTATGAGTCTGATGAGTGAAAATCCCCGACCTAACCTAGACCTAACATGCGTTATCCTCTAAAATATTGATCCAAACCAGGTTTAATGGACTGTTTCAGTGTGGTACCACACTACTACGTGATCCAAACCAGAAAAAACCCAGGATCTGTTCAACAAGTATGCGAAAAACGCTAAACTGTGAGCCTGATGAGGGCAAATCTTAGACCTAACCCAGACCTAAGATGCGTTATCCTCTAAAATATTTATCCAGACCAGGTTTCATTGAATGTTTCAGTGTGGTACCACTTTACTACGTGATCCAATCCAGAAATAGCCCAGGATCTAGCCATGAAGTATGAGAAATATGCGAAAGTATGAGCCGGATGAGGGCAAATCCAAGACCTATCCCAGACCTATCTTGCGTTGTCCTCTAAGATATTGATGGAGACCAGGTTCAATTGACTGTTTCAGTGTTGTACTTCACTACTACGTGATACAATCCAGAAACAGCCCAGGATCTAGCCATGAAGTATGAGAAATATGCGAAAGTATGAGCCTGGTGAGTGCGAATCCTAGACCTAACCCAGACCTAACATGCGTTATCCTCTGAAATATTTATCAAGACCAGGTTTAATTGAATGTTTCAGTGTGGTACTACATTACTACGTGATGCAATCCAGAAAAAGCCCAGGATCTAGCCATCAAGTTTGAGAAATATGCGAAAGAATGAGCCTGATGAGGGTAAATACTAGACCTAACCTAGACCTAACATGAATTATTATGCAATCCAGAAAAAGCCCAGGATCTAGCCATCAAGTATGAGAAATATGCGAAAGAATGTGCCTGATGAGAGCAAATCCCAGACCTAACCTAGACCTAACATGAATTATTCTCTAAAATATTGATCGAAACCAGGTTTAATTGACTGTTTCAGTGTTGTACTTCATTACTACGTGATGCAATCCAGAAAAAGTCCAGGATCTAGCCATCAAGTATGAGAAATATGCGAAAGAATGAGCCTGATGAGAGCAAATCCTTGACCTAACCTAGACCTAACATGAATTATTCTCTAAAATATTGATCGAAACCTGGTTTAATCGACTGTTTCAGTGTGGTACCACATTACTATGTGATCCAAACCAGAAAATAACCCAGGATCTGTTCAAGGAGTATGTGAAGTGTGCGAAATTATGAGTCTGATGAGGTCAAATCCCTGACCTATCCCAGACCTAACTTGCGTTATCCTCTAAAATATTTATCAAGACCAGGTTTAATTGAATGTTTCAGTGTGGTACCACATTACTACGTCATCCAAACCAGAAAAAACCCAGGATCCGTTCAACAAGTATGCGAAGAATGCGAAAGTATGAGTCTGATCAGTGAAAATCTCAGGCCTTACCTAGACCTAACTTGCGTTGTCTTCTAAAATATTCATGGAAACCTGGTTTCATTGACTGTTTCAGTGTGGTACTACATTACTACGTGATCCAAACCAGAAAAAACCCAGGATCTGTTCAACAAGTATGTGAAAAACGCAAAAGTATGAGTCTGATGAGTGAAAATCCCAGGGCTAACCTAGACCTAACATGCGTTATCCTCTAAAATATTGATCGAAACCAGGTTTAATCGACTGTTTCAGTGTGGTACCACATTACTACGTGATCCAAACCAGAAAAAACCCAGGATCCGTTCAACAAGTATGTGAAGAATGCGAAAGTATGAGTCTGATGAGTGAAAATCCCCGACCTAACCTAGACCTAACATGCGTTATCCTCTAAAATATTGATCCAAACCAGGTTTAATTGAATGTTTCAGTGTGGTACTACATTACTACGTGATGCAATCCAGAAAAAGCCCAGGATCTAGCCATCAAGTTTGAGAAATATGCGAAAGAATGAGCCTGATGAGGGTAAATACTAGACCTAACCTAGACCTAACATGAATTATTATGCAATCCAGAAAAAGCCCAGGATCTAGCCATCAAGTATGAGAAATATGCGAAAGAATGAGCCTGATGAGAGCAAATCCCAGACCTAACCTAGACCTAACATGAATTATTCTCTAAAATATTGATCGAAACCAGGTTTAATTGACTGTTTCAGTGTTGTACTTCATTACTACGTGATGCAATCCAGAAAAATTCCAGGATCTAGCCATCAAGTATGAGAAATATGCGAAAGAATGAGCCTGATGAGAGCAAGTCCCTGACCTAACCTAGACCTAACATGAATTATTCTCTAAAATATTGATCGAAACCTGGTTTAATCGACTGTTTCAGTGTGGTACCACATTACTATGTGATCCAAACCAGAAAATAACCCAGGATCTGTTCAAGGAGTATGTGAAGTGTGCGAAATTATGAGTCTGATGAGGTCAAATCCCTGACCTATCCCAGACCTAACTTGCGTTATCCTCTAAAATATTTATCAAGACCAGGTTTAATTGAATGTTTCAGTGTGGTACCACATTACTACGTCATCCAAACCAGAAAAAACCCAGGATCCGTTCAACAAGTATGCGAAGAATGCGAAAGTATGAGTCTGATCAGTGAAAATCTCAGGCCTTACCTAGACCTAACTTGCGTTGTCTTCTAAAATATTCATGGAAACCTGGTTTCATTGACTGTTTCAGTGTGGTACTACATTACTACGTGATCCAAACCAGAAAAAACCCAGGATCTGTTCAACAAGTATGTGAAAAACGCAAAAGTATGAGTCTGATGTGTGAAAATCCCAGGGCTAACCTAGACCTAACATGCGTTATCCTCTAAAATATTGATCGAAACCAGCTTTAATCGACTGTTTCAGTGTGGTACCACATTACTACGTGATCCAAACCAGAAAAAACCCAGGATCCGTTCAACAAGTATGTGAAAAACGCAAAAGTATGAGTCTGATGTGTGAAAATCCCAGGGCTAACCTAGACCTAACATGCGTTATCCTCTAAAATATTGATCGAAACCAGCTTTAATCGACTGTTTCAGTGTGGTACCACATTACTACGTGATCCAAACCAGAAAAAACCCAGGATCTGTTCAACAAGTATGTGAAAAACGCAAAAGTATGAGTCTGATGAGTGAAAATCCCAGGGCTAACCTAGACCTAACATGCGTTATCCTCTAAAATATTGATCGAAACCAGGTTTAATCGACTGTTTCAGTGTGGTACCACATTACTACGTGATCCAAACCAGAAAAAACCCAGGATCCGTTCAACAAGTATGTGAAGAATGCGAAAGTATGAGTCTGATGAGTGAAAATCCCCGACCTAACCTAGACCTAACATGCGTTATCCTCTAAAATATTGATCCAAACCAGGTTTAATTGAATGTTTCAGTGTGGTACTACATTACTACGTGATGCAATCCAGAAAAAGCCCAGGATCTAGCCATCAAGTTTGAGAAATATGCGAAAGAATGAGCCTGATGAGGGTAAATACTAGACCTAACCTAGACCTAACATGAATTATTATGCAATCCAGAAAAAGCCCAGGATCTAGCCATCAAGTATGAGAAATATGCGAAAGAATGAGCCTGATGAGAGCAAATCCCAGACCTAACCTAGACCTAACATGAATTATTCTCTAAAATATTGATCGAAACCAGGTTTAATTGACTGTTTCAGTGTTGTACTTCATTACTACGTGATGCAATCCAGAAAAATTCCAGGATCTAGCCATCAAGTATGAGAAATATGCGAAAGAATGAGCCTGATGAGAGCAAGTCCCTGACCTAACCTAGACCTAACATGAATTATTCTCTAAAATATTGATCGAAACCTGGTTTAATCGACTGTTTCAGTGTGGTACCACATTACTATGTGATCCAAACCAGAAAATAACCCAGGATCTGTTCAAGGAGTATGTGAAGTGTGCGAAATTATGAGTCTGATGAGGTCAAATCCCTGACCTATCCCAGACCTAACTTGCGTTATCCTCTAAAATATTTATCAAGACCAGGTTTAATTGAATGTTTCAGTGTGGTACCACATTACTACGTCATCCAAACCAGAAAAAACCCAGGATCCGTTCAACAAGTATGCGAAGAATGCGAAAGTATGAGTCTGATCAGTGAAAATCTCAGGCCTTACCTAGACCTAACTTGCGTTGTCTTCTAAAATATTCATGGAAACCTGGTTTCATTGACTGTTTCAGTGTGGTACTACATTACTACGTGATCCAAACCAGAAAAAACCCAGGATCTGTTCAACAAGTATGTGAAAAACGCAAAAGTATGAGTCTGATGTGTGAAAATCCCAGGGCTAACCTAGACCTAACATGCGTTATCCTCTAAAATATTGATCGAAACCAGCTTTAATCGACTGTTTCAGTGTGGTACCACATTACTACGTGATCCAAACCAGAAAAAACCCAGGATCCGTTCAACAAGTATGTGAAGAATGCGAAAGTATAAGTCTGATGAGTGAAAATCCCCGACCTAACCTAGACCTAACATGCGTTATCCTCTAAAATATTGATCCAAACCAGGTTTAATGGACTGTTTCAGTGTGGTACCACACTACTACGTGATCCAAACCAGAAAAAACCCAGGATCTGTTCAACATGTATGTGAAAAACGCGAAAGTATGAGCCTGATGAGGGCAAATCCCAGACCTATCCCAGACCTAACTTGCGTTGTCCTCTAAGATATTGATGGAAACCAGGTTTAATTGACTGTTTCTGTGTTGTACTTCATTACTACGTGATGCAGTCCAGAAAAAGCCCAGCATCTAGCCACCAAGTATGAGAAATATGCGAAAGAATGAGCCTGATGAGAGCAAATCCCAGACCTAACCTAGACCTAACATGTATTATTCTCAAAAATATTGATCGAAAGCAGGTTTAATTGACTGTTTCAGTGTGGTCCCACATTACTACGTGATCCAAACCAGAAAAAACCCGGGATCCGTACAACAAGTATGTGAAGAATGCGAAAGTATGAGTCTGATGAGTGAAAATCCCCGACCTAACCTAGACCTAACATGCGTTATCCTCTAAAATATTGATCCAAACCAGGTTTAATCGACTGTTTCAGTGTGGTACCACATTACCACGTGATCCAAACCAGAAAAAACCCAGGATCCGTTCAACAAGTATGTGAAGAATGCGAAAGTATGAGTCTGATGAGTGAAAATCCCCGACCTAACCTAGACCTAACATGCGTTATCCTCTAAAATATTGATCCAAACCAGGTTTAATGGACTGTTTCAGTGTGGTACCACACTACTACGTGATCCAAACCAGAAAAAACCCAGGATCTGTTCAACATGTATGTGAAAAACGCGAAAGTATGAGCCTGATGAGGGCAAATCCCAGACCTATCCCAGACCTAACTTGCGTTGTCCTCTAAGATATTGATGGAAACCAGGTTTAATTGACTGTTTCTGTGTTGTACTTCATTACTACGTGATGCAGTCCAGAAAAAGTCCAGGATCTAGCCATCAAGTATGAGAAATATGCGAAAGAATGAGCCTGATGAGAGCAAATCCTTGACCTAACCTAGACCTAACATGAATTATTCTCTAAAATATTGATCGAAACCTGGTTTAATCGACTGTTTCAGTGTGGTACCACATTACTATGTGATCCAAACCAGAAAATAACCCAGGATCTGTTCAAGGAGTATGTGAAGTGTGCGAAATTATGAGTCTGATGAGGTCAAATCCCTGACCTATCCCAGACCTAACTTGCGTTATCCTCTAAAATATTTATCAAGACCAGGTTTAATTGAATGTTTCAGTGTGGTACCACATTACTACGTCATCCAAACCAGAAAAAACCCAGGATCCGTTCAACAAGTATGCGAAGAATGCGAAAGTATGAGTCTGATCAGTGAAAATCTCAGGCCTTACCTAGACCTAACTTGCGTTGTCTTCTAAAATATTCATGGAAACCTGGTTTCATGGACTGTTTCAGTGTGGTACTACATTACTACGTGATCCAAACCAGAAAAAACCCAGGATCTGTTCAACAAGTATGTGAAAAACGCAAAAGTATGAGTCTGATGAGTGAAAATCCCAGGGCTAACCTAGACCTAACATGCGTTATCCTCTAAAATATTGATCGAAACCAGGTTTAATCGACTGTTTCAGTGTGGTACCACATTACTACGTGATCCAAACCAGAAAAAACCCAGGATCCGTTCAACAAGTATGTGAAGAATGCGAAAGTATGAGTCTGATGAGTGAAAATCCCCGACCTAACCTAGACCTAACATGCGTTATCCTCTAAAATATTGATCCAAACCAGGTTTAATTGAATGTTTCAGTGTGGTACTACATTACTACGTGATGCAATCCAGAAAAAGCCCAGGATCTAGCCATCAAGTTTGAGAAATATGCGAAAGAATGAGCCTGATGAGGGTAAATACTAGACCTAACCTAGACCTAACATGAATTATTATGCAATCCAGAAAAAGCCCAGGATCTAGCCATCAAGTATGAGAAATATGCGAAAGAATGAGCCTGATGAGAGCAAATCCCAGACCTAACCTAGACCTAACATGAATTATTCTCTAAAATATTGATCGAAACCAGGTTTAATTGACTGTTTCAGTGTTGTACTTCATTACTACGTGATGCAATCCAGAAAAAGTCCAGGATCTAGCCATCAAGTATGAGAAATATGCGAAAGAATGAGCCTGATGAGAGCAAGTCCCTGACCTAACCTAGACCTAACATGAATTATTCTCTAAAATATTGATCGAAACCTGGTTTAATCGACTGTTTCAGTGTGGTACCACATTACTATGTGATCCAAACCAGAAAATAACCCAGGATCTGTTCAAGGAGTATGTGAAGTGTGCGAAATTATGAGTCTGATGAGGTCAAATCCCTGACCTATCCCAGACCTAACTTGCGTTATCCTCTAAAATATTTATCAAGACCAGGTTTAATTGAATGTTTCAGTGTGGTACCACATTACTACGTCATCCAAACCAGAAAAAACCCAGGATCCGTTCAACAAGTATGCGAAGAATGCGAAAGTATGAGTCTGATCAGTGAAAATCTCAGGCCTTACCTAGACCTAACTTGCGTTGTCTTCTAAAATATTCATGGAAACCTGGTTTCATTGACTGTTTCAGTGTGGTACTACATTACTACGTGATCCAAACCAGAAAAAACCCAGGATCTGTTCAACAAGTATGTGAAAAACGCAAAAGTATGAGTCTGATGTGTGAAAATCCCAGGGCTAACCTAGACCTAACATGCGTTATCCTCTAAAATATTGATCGAAACCAGCTTTAATCGACTGTTTCAGTGTGGTACCACATTACTACGTGATCCAAACCAGAAAAAACCCAGGATACGTTCAACAAGTATGTGAAGAATGCGAAAGTATAAGTCTGATGAGTGAAAATCCCCGACCTAACCTAGACCTAACATGCGTTATCCTCTAAAATATTGATCCAAACCAGGTTTAATGGACTGTTTCAGTGTGGTACCACACTACTACGTGATCCAAACCAGAAAAAACCCAGGATCTGTTCAACATGTATGTGAAAAACGCGAAAGTATGAGCCTGATGAGGGCAAATCCCAGACCTATCCCAGACCTAACTTGCGTTGTCCTCTAAGATATTGATGGAAACCAGGTTTAATTGACTGTTTCTGTGTTGTACTTCATTACTACGTGATGCAGTCCAGAAAAAGCCCAGCATCTAGCCACCAAGTATGAGAAATATGCGAAAGAATGAGCCTGATGAGAGCAAATCCCAGACCTAACCTAGACCTAACATGTATTATTCTCAAAAATATTGATCGAAAGCAGGTTTAATTGACTGTTTCAGTGTGGTCCCACATTACTACGTGATCCAAACCAGAAAAAACCCGGGATCCGTACAACAAGTATGTGAAGAATGCGAAAGTATGAGTCTGATGAGTGAAAATCCCCGACCTAACCTAGACCTAACATGCGTTATCCTCTAAAATATTGATCCAAACCAGGTTTAATGGACTGTTTCAGTGTGGTACCATACTACTACGTGATCCAAACCAGAAAAAACCCAGGATCTGTTCAACATGTATGTGAAAAACGCGAAAGTATGAGCCTGATGAGGGCAAATCCCAGACCTATCCCTGACCTAACTTGCGTTGTCCTCTAAGATATTGATGGAAACCAGGTTTAATTGACTGTTTCTGTGTTGTACTTCATTACTACGTGATGCAATCCAGAAAAAGCCCAGCATCTAGCCATCAAGTATGAGAAATATGCGAAAGAATGCGCCTGATGAGAGCAAATCCCAGACCTAACCTAGACCTAACATGTATTATTCTCAAAAATATTCATCGAAACCAGGTTTAATTGACTGTTTCAGTGTGGTACTACATTACTACGTGATCCAAACCAGAAAAAACCCAGGATCTGTTCAACAAGTATGTGAAAAACGCAAAAGTATGAGTCTGATGAGTGAAAATCCCAGGGCTAACCTAGACCTAACATGCGTTATCCACTAAAATATTGATCGAAACCAGGTTTAATCGACTGTTTCAGTGTGGTACCACATTACTACGTGATCCAAACCAGAAAAAACCCAGGATCCGTTCAACAAGTATGTGAAGAATGCGAAAGTATGAGTCTGATGAGTGAAAATCCCCGACCTAACCTAGACCTAACATGCGTTATCCTCTAAAATATTGATCCAAACCAGGTTTAATGGACTGTTTCAGTGTGGTACCACACTACTACGTGATCCAAACCAGAAAAAACCCAGGATCTGTTCAACAAGTATGCGAAAAACGCTAAACTGTGAGCCTGATGAGGGCAAATCTTAGACCTAACCCAGACCTAAGATGCGTTATCCTCTAAAATATTTATCCAGACCAGGTTTCATTGAATGTTTCAGTGTGGTACCACTTTACTACGTGATCCAATCCAGAAATAGCCCAGGATCTAGCCATGAAGTATGAGAAATATGCGAAAGTATGAACCTGATGAGGGCAAATCCAAGACCTATCCCAGACCTGTCTTGCGTTGTCCTCTAAGATATTGATGGAGACCAGGTTCAATTGACTGTTTCAGTGTTGTACTTCACTACTACGTGATACAATCCAGAAACAGCCCAGGATCTAGCCATGAAGTATGAGAAATATGCGAAAGTATGAGCCTGGTGAGTGCGAATCCTAGACCTAACCCAGACCTAACATGCGTTATCCTCTGAAATATTTATCAAGACCAGGTTTAATTGAATGTTTCAGTGTGGTACTACATTACTACGTGATGCAATCCAGAAAAAGCCCAGGATCTAGCCATCAAGTTTGAGAAATATGCGAAAGAATGAGCCTGATGAGGGTAAATACTAGACCTAACCTAGACCTAACATGAATTATTATGCAATCCAGAAAAAGCCCAGGATCTAGCCATCAAGTATGAGAAATATGCGAAAGAATGAGCCTGATGAGAGCAAATCCCAGACCTAACCTAGACCTAACATGAATTATTCTCTAAAATATTGATCGAAACCAGGTTTAATTGACTGTTTCAGTGTTGTACTTCATTACTACGTGATGCAATCCAGAAAAAGTCCAGGATCTAGCCATCAAGTATGAGAAATATGCGAAAGAATGAGCCTGATGAGAGCAAATCCTTGACCTAACCTAGACCTAACATGAATTATTCTCTAAAATATTGATCGAAACCTGGTTTAATCGACTGTTTCAGTGTGGTACCACATTACTATGTGATCCAAACCAGAAAATAACCCAGGATCTGTTCAAGGAGTATGTGAAGTGTGCGAAATTATGAGTCTGATGAGGTCAAATCCCTGACCTATCCCAGACCTAACTTGCGTTATCCTCTAAAATATTTATCAAGACCAGGTTTAATTGAATGTTTCAGTGTGGTACCACATTACTACGTGATCCAAACCAGAAAAAGCCCAGGATCCGTTCAACAAGTATGCGAAGAATGCGAAAGTATGAGTCTGATCAGTGAAAATCTCAGGCCTTACCTAGACCTAACTTGCGTTGTCTTCTAAAATATTCATGGAAACCTGGTTTCATTGACTGTTTCAGTGTGGTACTACATTACTACGTGATCCAAACCAGAAAAAACCCAGGATCTGTTCAACAAGTATGTGAAAAACGCAAAAGTATGAGTCTGATGAGTGAAAATCCCAGGGCTAACCTAGACCTAACATGCGTTATCCTCTAAAATATTGATCGAAACCAGGTTTAATCGACTGTTTCAGTGGGGTACCACATTACTACGTGATCCAAACCAGAAAAAACCCAGGATCCGTTCAACAAGTATGTGAAGAATGCGAAAGTATGCGTCTGATGAGTGAAAATCCCCGACCTAACCTAGACCTAACATGCGTTATCCTCTAAAATATTGATCCAAACCAGGTTTAATGGACTGTTTCAGTGTGGTACCACACTACTACGTGATCCAAACCAGAAAAAACCCAGGATCTGTTCAACATGTATGTGAAAAACGCGAAAGTATGAGCCTGATGGGGGCAAATCCCAAACCTATCCCAGACCTAACTTGCGTTGTCCTCGAAGATATTGATGGAAACCAGGTTTAATTGACTGTTTCAGTGTTGTACTTCATTACTACGTGATGCAATCCAGAAAAAGTCCAGGATCTAGCCATCAAGTGTGAGAAATATGCGAAAGTAAGAGCCTGATGAGGGCAAATCCCAGACCTAACCTACACCTAACATGCGTTATCCTCTAAAATATTGAGCAAAACCAGGTTTAATGGACTGTTTCAGTGTGGTACCACACTACTTCGTGATCCAAACCAGAAAAAACCCAGGATCTGTTCAACAAGTATGCGAAAAACGCTAAACTGTGAGCCTGATGAGGGCAAATCTTAGACCTAACCCAGACCTAAGATGCGTTATCCTCTAAAATATTTATCCAGGCCAGGTTTCATTGAATGTTTCAGTGTGGTACCACTTTACTACGTGATCCAATCCAGAAATAGCCCAGGATCTAGCCATGAAGTATGAGAAATATGCGAAAGTATGAGCCTGATGAGGGCAAATCCAAGACCTATCCCAGACCTATCTTGCGTTGTCCTCTAAGATATTGATGGAGACCAGGTTCAATTGACTGTTTCAGTGTTGTACTTCACTACTACGTGATACAATCCAGAAACAGCCCAGGATCTAGCCATGAAGTATGAGAAATATGCGAAAGTATGAGCCTGGTGAGTGCGAATCCTAGACCTAACCCAGACCTAACATGCGTTATCCTCTGAAATATTTATCAAGACCAGGTTTAATTGAATGTTTCAGTGTGGTACTACATTACTACGTGATGCAATCCAGAAAAAGCCCAGGATCTAGCCATTAAGTTTGAGAAATATGCGAAAGAATGAGCCTGATGAGGGTAAATACTAGACCTAACCTAGACCTAACATGAATTATTATGCAATCCAGAAAAAGCCCAGGATCTAGCCATCAAGTATGAGAAATATGCGAAAGAATGAGCCTGATGAGAGCAAATCCCAGACCTAACCTAGACCTAACATGAATTATTCTCTAAAATATTGATCGAAACCAGGTTTAATTGAATGTTTCAGTGTGGTACCACATTACTACGTCATCCAAACCAAAAAAAACCCAGGATCCGTTCAACAAGTATGCGAAGAATGCGAAAGTATGAGTCTGATCAGTGAAAATCTCAGGCCTTACCTAGACCTAACTTGCGTTGTCTTCTAAAATATTCATGGAAACCTGGTTTCATTGACTGTTTCAGTGTGGTACTACATTACTACGTGATCCAAACCAGAAAAAACCCAGGATCTGTTCAACAAGTATGTGAAAAACGCAAAAGTATGAGTCTGATGAGTGAAAATCCCAGGGCTAACCTAGACCTAACATGCGTTATCCTCTAAAATATTGATCGAAACCAGGTTTAATCGACTGTTTCAGTGTGGTACCACATTACTACGTGATCCAAACCAGAAAAAACCCAGGATCCGTTCAACAAGTATGTGAAGAATGCGAAAGTATGAGTCTGATGAGTGAAAATCCCCGACCTAACCTAGACCTAACATGCGTTATCCTCTAAAATATTGATCCAAACCAGGTTTAATTGAATGTTTCAGTGTGGTACTACATTACTATGTGATGCAATCCAGAAAAAGCCCAGGATCTAGCCATCAAGTTTGAGAAATATGCGAAAGAATGAGCCTGATGAGGGTAAATACTAGACCTAACCTAGACCTAACATGAATTATTATGCAATCCAGAAAAAGCCCAGGATCTAGCCATCAAGTATGAGAAATATGCGAAAGAATGAGCCTGATGAGAGCAAATCCCAGACCTAACCTAGACCTAACATGAATTATTCTCTAAAATATTGATCGAAACCAGGTTTATTTGACTGTTTCAGTGTTGTACTTCATTACTACGTGATGCAATCCAGAAAAAGTCCAGGATCTAGCCATCAAGTATGAGAAATATGCGAAAGAATGAGCCTGATGAGAGCAAGTCCCTGACCTAACCTAGACCTAACATGAATTATTCTCTAAAATATTGATCGAAACCTGGTTTAATCGACTGTTTCAGTGTGGTACCACATTACTATGTGATCCAAACCAGAAAATAACCCAGGATCTGTTCAAGGAGTATGTGAAGTGTGCGAAATTATGAGTCTGATGAGGTCAAATCCCTGACCTATCCCAGACCTAACTTGCGTTATCCTCTAAAATATTTATCAAGACCAGGTTTAATTGAATGTTTCAGTGTGGTACCACATTACTACGTCATCCAAACCAGAAAAAACCCAGGATCCGTTCAACAAGTATGCGAAGAATGCGAAAGTATGAGTCTGATCAGTGAAAATCTCAGGCCTTACCTAGACCTAACTTGCGTTGTCTTCTAAAATATTCATGGAAACCTGGTTTCATTGACTGTTTCAGTGTGGTACTACATTACTACGTGATCCAAACCAGAAAAAACCCAGGATCTGTTCAACAAGTATGTGAAAAACGCAAAAGTATGAGTCTGATGAGTGAAAATCCCAGGGCTAACCTAGACCTAACATGCGTTATCCTCTAAAATATTGATCGAAACCAGGTTTAATCGACTGTTTCAGTGTGGTACCACATTACTACGTGATCCAAACCAGAAAAAACCCAGGATCCGTTCAACAAGTATGTGAAGAATGCGAAAGTATGAGTCTGATGAGTGAAAATCCCCGACCTAACCTAGACCTAACATGCGTTATCCTCTAAAATATTGATCCAAACCAGGTTTAATGGACTGTTTCAGTGTGGTACCACACTACTACGTGATCCAAACCAGAAAAAACCCAGGATCTGTTCAACATGTATGTGAAAAACGCGAAAGTATGAGCCTGATGAGGGCAAATCCCAGACCTATCCCAGACCTAACTTGCGTTGTCCTCTAAGATATTGATGGAAACCAGGTTTAATTGACTGTTTCTGTGTTGTACTTCATTACTACGTGATGCAGTCCAGAAAAAGCCCAGCATCTAGCCACCAAGTATGAGAAATATGCGAAAGAATGAGCCTGATGAGAGCAAATCCCAGACCTAACCTAGACCTAACATGTATTATTCTCAAAAATATTGATCGAAAGCAGGTTTAATTGACTGTTTCAGTGTGGTCCCACATTACTACGTGATCCAAACCAGAAAAAACCCGGGATCCGTACAACAAGTATGTGAAGAATGCGAAAGTATGAGTCTGATGAGTGAAAATCCCCGACCTAACCTAGACCTAACATGCGTTATCCTCTAAAATATTGATCCAAACCAGGTTTAATGGACTGTTTCAGTGTGGTACCATACTACTACGTGATCCAAACCAGAAAAAACCCAGGATCTGTTCAACATGTATGTGAAAAACGCGAAAGTATGAGCCTCATGAGGGCAAATCCCAGACCTATCCCAGACCTAACTTGCGTTGTCCTGTAAGATATTGATGGAAACCAGGTTTAATTGACTGTTTCTGTGTTGTACTTCATTACTACGTGATGCAATCCAGAAAAAGCCCAGCATCTAGCCATCAAGTATGAGAAATATGCGAAAGAATGAGCCTGATGAGAGCAAATCCCAGACCTAACCTAGACCTAACATGTGTTATTCTCAAAAATATTCATCGAAACCAGGTTTAATTGACTGTTTCAGTGTGGTCCCACATTACTACGTGATCCAAACCAGAAAAAACCCAGGATCCGTACAACAAGTATGTGAAGAATGCGAAAGTATGAGTCTGATGAGTGAAAATCCCAGACCTAACCTATACCTAACATGCGTTATCCTCTAAAATATTGATCCAAACCAGGTTTAATGGACTGTTTCAGTGTGGTACCACACTACTACGTGATCCAAACCAGAAAAAACCCAGGATCTGTTCAACAAGTATGTGAAAAACGCAAAAGTATGAGTCTGATGAGTGAAAATCCCAGGGCTAACCTAGACCTAACATGCGTTATCCTCTAAAATATTGATCGAAACCAGGTTTAATCGACTGTTTCAGTGTGGTACCACATTACTACGTGATCCAAACCAGAAAAAACCCAGGATCCGTTCAACAAGTATGTGAAGAATGCGAAAGTATGAGTCTGATGAGTGAAAATCCCCGACCTAACCTAGACCTAACATGCGTTATCCTCTAAAATATTGATCCAAACCATGTTTAATGGACTGTTTCAGTGTGGTACCACACTACTACGTGATCCAAACCAGAAAAAACCCAGGATCTGTTCAACATGTATGTGAAAAACGCGAAAGTATGAGCCTGATGGGAGCAAATCCCAAACCTATCCCAGACCTAACTTGCGTTGTCCTCGAAGATATTGATGGAAACCAGGTTTAATTGACTGTTTCAGTGTTGTACTTCATTACTACGTGATGCAATCCAGAAAAAGTCCAGGATCTAGCCATCAAGTATGAGAAATATGCGAAAGAATGAGCCTGATGAGAGCAAATCCTTGACCTAACCTAGACCTAACATGAATTATTCTCTAAAATATTGATCGAAACCTGGTTTAATCGACTGTTTCAGTGTGGTACCACATTACTATGTGATCCAAACCAGAAAATAACCCAGGATCTGTTCAAGGAGTATGTGAAGTGTGCGAAATTATGAGTCTGATAAGGTCAAATCCCTGACCTATCCCAGACCTAATTTGCGTTATCCTCTAAAATATTTATCAAGACCAGGTTTAAATGATTGTTTCAGTGTGGGCCCACATTACTACGTGATCCAAACCAGAAAAAACCCAGGATCCGTTCAACAAGTATGTGAAGAATGCGAAAGTATGAGTCTGATGAGTTAAAATCCCAGACCTAACCTAGACCTAACATGCGTTATCCTCTAAAATATTGATCCAAACCAGGTTTAATGGACTGTTTCAGTGTGGTACCACACTACTACGTGATCCAAACCAGAAAAAACCCAGGATCCGTTCAACAAGTATGTGAAGAATCCGAAAGTATGAGTCTGATGAGTGAAAATCCCCGACCTAACCTAGACCTAACATGCGTTATCCTCTAAAATATTGATCCAAACCAGGTTTAATGGACTGTTTCAGTGTGGTACCACACTACTACGTGATCCAAACCAGAAAAAACCCAGGATCTGTTCAACATGTATGTGAAAAACGCGAAAGTATGAGCCTGATGAGGGCAAATCCCAGACCTATCCCAGACCTAACTTGCGTTGTCCTCTAAGATATTGATGGAAACCAGGTTTAATTGACTGTTTCTGTGTTGTACTTCATTACTACGTGATGCAATCCAGAAAAAGCCCAGCATCTAGCCACCAAGTATGAGAAATATGCGAAAGAATGAGCCTGATGAGAGCAAATCCCAGACCTAACCTAGACCTAACATGTGTTATTCTCAAAAATATTGATCGAAAGCAGGTTTAATTGACTGTTTCAGTGTGGTCCCACATTACTACGTGATCCAAACCAGAATAAACCCGGGATCCGTACAACAAGTATGTGAAGAATGCGAAAGTATGAGTCTGATGAGTGAAAATCCCCGACCTAACCTAGACCTAACATGCGTTATCCTCTAAAATATTGATCCAAACCAGGTTTAATGGACTGTTTCAGTGAGGTACCACACTACTACGTGATCCAAACCAGAAAAAACCCAGGATCTGTTCAACATGTATGTGAAAAACGCGAAAGTATGAGCCTGATGAGGGCAAATCCCAGACCTATCCCAGACCTAACTTGCGTTGTCCTCTAAGATATTGATGGAAACCAGGTTCAATTGACTGTTTCTGTGTTGTACTTCATTACTACTTGATGCAATCCAGAAAAAGCCCAGCATCTAGCCATCAAGTATGAGAAATATGCGAAAGAATGAGCCTGATGAGAGCAAATCCCAGACCTAACCTGGACCTAACATGTATTATTCTCAAAAATATTGATTGAAACCAGGTTTAATTGACTGTTTCAGTGTGGTCCCACATTACCACGTGATCCAAACCAGAAAAAACCCAGGATCCGTACAACAAGTATGTGAAGAATGCGAAAGTATGAGTCTGATGAGTGAAAATCCCAGACCTAACCTAGACCTAACATGCGTTATCCTCTAAAATATTGATCCAAACCAGGTTTAATGGACTGTTTCAGTGTGGTACCACACTACTACGTGATCCAAACCAGAAAAAACCCAGGATTTGTTCAACAAGTATGTGAAAAACGCGAAAGTATGAGCCTGATGAGGGCAAATCCCAGACCTATCCCAGACCTAACTTGCGTTGTCCTCTAAGATATTGATGGAAACCAGGTTTAATTGACTGTTTCAGTGTTGTACTTCATTACTACGTGATGCAATCCAGAAAAAGCCCAGCATCTAGCCATCAAGTATGAGAAATATGCGAAAGAATGAGCCTGATGAGAGCAAATCCCAGACCTAACCTAGACCTAACATGTATTATTCTCAAAAATATTGATTGAAACCAGGTTTAATTGACTGTTTCAGTGTGGTCCCACATTACTACGTGATCCAAACCAGAAAAAACCCAGGATCCGTACAACAAGTATGTGAAGAATGCGAAAGTATGACCCTGATGAGAGCAAATCCCAGGCCTAACCTAGACCTGACATGCGTTGTCCTCTAAAATATTGATGGAAACCAGGTTTAATTGACTGTTTCAGTGTTGTACTTCATTACTACGTGATGCAATCCAGAGAAAGCCCAGGATCTAGCCGTCAAATATGAGAAATATTGCGAAAGAATGACCCTGATGAGAGCAAATCCCAGACCTAACCTAGACCTAACATGCGTTATCCTCTAAAATATTTATCAAGATCAGGTTTAATTGATTGTTTCAGTGTGGTACAACATTACTACGTGATCCACACCAGAAAAACCCCAAGATCCGTTCAACAAACATGTGAAGAACGTGAAAGTATGAGTCTGATGAGTGAAAATCCCAGGCCTAACCTAGACCTAACATGCGTTATCCTCAATAATATTGATCGAAACCAGGTTTAATTGAGTGTTACAGTGTTGTACTTCATTACAACGTGATGCAATCCAGAAAAAGCACAGTATCTAGCCATCTAGTATGAGAAATATGAGAAAGTGTGAGTCTGATGAGTGAAAATCCCAGACCTAACCAAGACCTAACATGCGTTATCCTCAAAAATATTGATCGAAACCTGGTTTAATCGACTGTTTCAGTGTGGTACCACATTACTATGTGCTCCAAACCAGAAAATAACCCAGGATCTGTTCAAAGAGTATGTGAACTGTGCGAAAGTATGAGTCTGATGAGGGCAAATCCCAGACCTATCCCAGACCTAACATGCGTTATCCTCTAAAATATTTATCAAGATCAGGTTTAATTGATTGTTTCAGTGTGGTCCCACACTACTACGTGATCCAAACCAGAAAAAACCCAGGATCTGTTCAACAAGTATGTGAAAAACGCGGAAAGTATGAGCCTGATGAGGGCAAATCCCAGACCTATCCCAGACCTAACTTGCGTTGTCCTTTAAGATAATGATGGAAACCAGGTTTAATTGACTGTTTCAGTGTTGTACTTCATTACTACGTGATGCAATCCAGAAAAAGCCCAGCATCTAGCCATCAAGTATGAGAAATATGCGAAAGAATGAGCCTGATGAGAGCAAATCCCAGGCCTAACCTAGACATAACATGAATTATTCTCTAAAATATTGATCGAAACCAGGTTTTATTGACTGTTTCAGTGTGGTCCCAAATTACTACGTGATCCAAACCAGAAAATAACCCAGGATCTGTCAAACGAGTATGTGAAGTGTGCGAAAGTATGAGCCTGATGAGAGCAAATCCCAGACCTAACCTAGACCTAACATGAATTATTCTCTAAAATATTGATCGAAACTAGGTTTAATTGACTGTTTCAGTGTGGTCCCACATTACTACCTGATCCAAACCAGAAAAAAACCAGGATCCGTTCAACAAGTATGTGAAGAATGCGAAAGTATGAGTCTGATGAGTGAAAATCCCAGGCCTAACCTAGACCTAACATGCGTTATCCTCAAAAATATTGATCGAAACCTGGTTTAATCGACTGTTTCAGTGTGGTACCACATTACTATGTGATCCAAACCAGAAAATAACTCAGGATCTGTTCAACGAGTATGTGAAGTGTGCGAAAGTATGAGTCTGATGAGGTCAAATCCCACACCAATCCCAGACTTAACTTGCGTTATCCTCTAAAATATTGATCGAAACCAGGTTTAATCGACTGTTTCAGTGTGGTACCACATTACTACGTGATCCAAACCAGAAAAAACCCAGGATCCGTTCAACAAGTATGTGAAGAATGCGAAAGTATGAGTCTGATGAGTGAAAATCCCAGACCTAACCGAGGCCTAACATGCGTCATCCTCTAAAATATTGATTGAAACCAGGTTTAATTGACTGTTTCAGCGTGGTGCCACATTACTACGTGATACAATCCAGAAACAGCCCAGGATCTAGCCATGAAGTATGAGAAATATGCGAAAGTATGAGCCTGATGAGGGCAAATCCTAGACCTAACCCAGACCTAACATGCGTTATCCTCTAAAATATTTATCAAGACCAGGTTTAATTGATTGTTTCAGTGTGGTCCCACATTACTAAGTGATGCAAACCAGAAAAAACCCAGGATCTGTATCAACGAGTATGTGAAGTGTGCGAAAGTATGAGACTGATGGGGTCAAATCCCAGACCTATCCCAGACCTAACTTGCGTTATCCTCTAAAATATTGATTGAAACCAGGTTTAATCGACTGTTTCAGTGTGGTACCACATTACTACGTGATCCAAACCAGAAAAAACCCAGGATCAGTTCAACAAGTATGTGAAGAATGCGAAAGTATGAGTCTGATGAGTGAAAATCCCAGACCTAACCGAGGCCTAACATGCGTCATCCTCTAAAATATTGATTGAAACCAGGTTTAATTGACTGTTTCATCGTGGTACCACATTACTACGTGATACAATCCAGAAACAGCCCAGGATCTAGCCATGAAGTATGAGAAATATGCGAAAGAATGAGCCTGATGAGAGCAAATCCCAGACCTAACCTAGACATCACATGAATTATTCTCTAAAATATTGATCGAAACCTGGTTTAATCGACTGTTTCAGTGTGGTACCACATTACTATGTTATACAAACCAGAAAATAACCCAGGATCTGTTCAACGAGTATGTGAAGTGTGCGAAAGTATGAGTCTGATGGGGTCAAATCCCAGACCTATCCCAGACCTAACTTGCGTTATCCTCTAAAATATTGATTGAAACCAGGTTTAATCGACTGTTTCAGTGTGGTACCACATCACTACGTGATCCAAACCAGAAAATACCCAGGATCTGTTCAACGAGTATGTGAAGTGTGCGAAAGTGTGAGTCTGATGAGGTCAAATCCCAGACCAATCCCAGACTTATCTTGCGTTATCCTCTAAAATATTGATCGAAACCAGGTTTAATCGACTGTTTCAGTGTGGTACCACATTACTACGTGATCCAAACCAGAAAAAACCCAGGATCCGTTCAACAAGTATGTGAAGAATGCGAAAGTATGAATCTGATGAGTGAAAATCCCAGACCTAACCTAGACCTAACATGCGTTATCCTCTAAAATAATGATCCAAACCAGGTTCAATGTACTGTTTCAGTGTGGTACCATACTACTACGTGATCCAAACCAGAAAAAACCCAGGATCTGTTCAAAAAGTATGTGAAAAACGCGAAAGTATGAGCCTGATGAGGGCAAATCCAAGACCTATCCCAGACCTAACTTGCGTTGTCCTTTAAGATATTGATGGAAACCAAGTTTAATTGACTGTTTCAGTGTGGTACCACATTACTATGTGATCCAAACCAGAAAATAACCCAGGATCTGTTCAACGAGTATGTGAACTGTGCGAAAGTATGAGTCTGATGAGGGCAAATCCCAGACCTATCCCAGACCTAACATGCGTTATCCTCTAAAATATTTATCAAGATCAGGTTTAATTGATTGTTTCAGTGTGGTCCCACACTACTACGTGATCCAAACCAGAAAAAACCCAGGATCTGTTCAACAAGTATGTGAAAAACGCGGAAAGTATGAGCCTGATGAGGGCAAATCGCAGACCTATCCCAGACCTAACTTGCGTTGTCCTCTACGATAATGACGGAAACCAGGTTTAATTGACTGTTTCAGTGTTGTACTTCATTACTACGTGATGCAATCCAGAAAAAGCCCAACATCTAGCCATCAAGTATGAGAAATATGCGAAAGAATGAGCCTGATGAGAGCAAATCCCAGACCTAACCTAGACATAACATTCTCTAAAATATTGATCGAAACCAGGTTTAATTGACTGTTTCAGTGTGGTCCCACAATACTACGTGATCCAAACCAGAAAATAACCCAGGATCTGTCAAACGAGTATGTGAAGTGTGCGAAAGTATGAGCCTGATGAGAGCAAATCCCAGGCCTAACCTAGACCTAACATGAATTATTCTCTAAAATATTGATCGAAACTAGGTTTAATTGACTGTTTCAGTGTGGTCCCACATTACTACGTGATCCAAACCAGAAAAAACCCAGGATCCGTTCAACACGTATGTGAAGAATGCGAAAGTATGAGTCTGATGAGTGAAAATCCCAGGCCTAACCTAGACCTAACATGCGTTATCCTCAAAAACATTGATCGAAACCTGGTTTAATCGACTGTTTCAGTGTGGTACCACATTACCACGTGATCCAAACCAGAAAAAACCCAGGATCCGTACAACAAGTATGTGAAGAATGCGAAAGTATGAGTCTGATGAGTGAAAATCCCAGACCTAACCTAGACCTAACATGTGTTATTCTCAAAAATATTGATCGAAAGCAGGTTTAATTGACTGTTTCAGTGTGGTCCCACATTACTACGTGATCCAAACCAGAAAAAACCCGGGATCCGTACAACAAGTATGTGAAGAATGCGAAAGTATGAGTCTGATGAGTGAAAATCCCCGACCTAACCTAGACCTAACATGCGTTATCCTCTAAAATATTGATCCAAACCAGGTTTAATGGACTGTTTCAGTGAGGTACCACACTACTACGTGATCCAAACCAGAAAAAACCCAGGATCTGTTCAACATGTATGTGAAAAACGCGAAAGTATGAGCCTGATGAGGGCAAATCCCAGACCTATCCCAGACCTAACTTGCGTTGTCCTCTAAGATATTGATGGAAACCAGGTTCAATTGACTGTTTCTGTGTTGTACTTCATTACTACTTGATGCAATCCAGAAAAAGCCCAGCATCTAGCCATCAAGTATGAGAAATATGCGAAAGAATGAGCCTGATGAGAGCAAATCCCAGACCTAACCTGGACCTAACATGTATTATTCTCAAAAATATTGATTGAAACCAGGTTTAATTGACTGTTTCAGTGTGGTCCCACATTACCACGTGATCCAAACCAGAAAAAACCCAGGATCCGTACAACAAGTATGTGAAGAATGCGAAAGTATGAGTCTGATGAGTGAAAATCCCAGACCTAACCTAGACCTAACATGCGTTATCCTCTAAAATATTGATCCAAACCAGGTTTAATGGACTGTTTCAGTGTTGTACCACACTACTACGTGATCCAAACCAGAAAAAACCCAGGATTTGTTCAACAAGTATGTGAAAAACGCGAAAGTATGAGCCTGATGAGGGCAAATCCCAGACCTATCCCAGACCTAACTTGCGTTGTCCTCTAAGATATTGATGGAAACCAGGTTTAATTGACTGTTTCAGTGTTGTACTTCATTACTACGTGATGCAATCCAGAAAAAGCCCAGCATCTAGCCATCAAGTATGAGAAATATGCGAAAGAATGAGCCTGATGAGAGCAAATCCCAGACCTAACCTAGACCTAACATGTATTATTCTCAAAAATATTGATTGAAACCAGGTTTAATTGACTGTTTCAGTGTGGTCCCACATTACTACGTGATCCAAACCAGAAAAAACCCAGGATCCGTACAACAAGTATGTGAAGAATGCGAAAGTATGACCCTGATGAGAGCAAATCCCAGGCCTAACCTAGACCTGACATGCGTTGTCCTCTAAAATATTGATGGAAACCAGGTTTAATTGACTGTTTCAGTGTTGTACTTCATTACTACGTGATGCAATCCAGAGAAAGCCCAGGATCTAGCCGTCAAATATGAGAAATATTGCGAAAGAATGACCCTGATGAGAGCAAATCCCAGACCTAACCTAGACCTAACATGCGTTATCCTCTAAAATATTTATCAAGATCAGGTTTAATTGATTGTTTCAGTGTGGTACAACATTACTACGTGATCCACACCAGAAAAACCCCAAGATCCGTTCAACAAACATGTGAAGAACGTGAAAGTATGAGTCTGATGAGTGAAAATCCCAGGCCTAACCTAGACCTAACATGCGTTATCCTCAATAATATTGATCGAAACCAGGTTTAATTGAGTGTTTCAGTGTTGTACTTCATTACAACGTGATGCAATCCAGAAAAAGCACAGTATCTAGCCATCTAGTATGAGAAATATGAGAAAGTGTGAGTCTGATGAGTGAAAATCCCAGACCTAACCAAGACCTAACATGCGTTATCCTCAAAAATATTGATCGAAACCTGGTTTAATTGACTGTTTCAGTGTGGTACCACATTACTATGTGCTCCAAACCAGAAAATAACCCAGGATCTGTTCAAAGAGTATGTGAACTGTGCGAAAGTATGAGTCTGATGAGGGCAAATCCCAGACCTATCCCAGACCTAACATGCGTTATCCTCTAAAATATTTATCAAGATCAGGTTTAATTGATTGTTTCAGTGTGGTCCCACACTACTACGTGATCCAAACCAGAAAAAACCCAGGATCTGTTCAACAAGTATGTGAAAAACGCGGAAAGTATGAGCCTGATGAGGGCAAATCCCAGACCTATCCCAGACCTAACTTGCGTTGTCCTTTAAGATAATGATGGAAACCAGGTTTAATTGACTGTTTCAGTGTTGTACTTCATTACTACGTGATGCAATCCAGAAAAAGCCCAGCATCTAGCCATCAAGTATGAGAAATATGCGAAAGAATGAGCCTGATGAGAGCAAATCCCAGGCCTAACCTAGACATAACATGAATTATTCTCTAAAATATTGATCGAAACCAGGTTTTATTGACTGTTTCAGTGTGGTCCCAAATTACTACGTGATCCAAACCAGAAAATAACCCAGGATCTGTCAAACGAGTATGTGAAGTGTGCGAAAGTATGAGCCTGATGAGAGCAAATCCCAGACCTAACCTAGACCTAACATGCGTTATCCTCAAAAATATTGATCGAAACCTGGTTTAATCGACTGTTTCAGTGTGGTACCACATTACTATGTGATCCAAACCAGAAAATAACTCAGGATCTGTTCAACGAGTATGTGAAGTGTGCGAAAGTATGAGTCTGATGAGGTCAAATCCCACACCAATCCCAGACTTAACTTGCGTTATCCTCTAAAATATTGATCGAAACCAGGTTTAATCGACTGTTTCAGTGTGGTACCACATTACTACGTGATCCAAACCAGAAAAAACCCAGGATCCGTTCAACAAGTATGTGAAGAATGCGAAAGTATGAGTCTGATGAGTGAAAATCCCAGACCTAACCGAGGCCTAACATGCGTCATCCTCTAAAATATTGATTGAAACCAGGTTTAATTGACTGTTTCAGCGTGGTGCCACATTACTACGTGATACAATCCAGAAACAGCCCAGGATCTAGCCATGAAGTATGAGAAATATGCGAAAGTATGAGCCTGATGAGGGCAAATCCTAGACCTAACCCAGACCTAACATGCGTTATCCTCTAAAATATTTATCAAGACCAGGTTTAATTGATTGTTTCAGTGTGGTCCCACATTACTAAGTGATGCAAACCAGAAAAAACCCAGGATCTGTATCAACGAGTATGTGAAGTGTGCGAAAGTATGAGACTGATGGGGTCAAATCCCAGACCTATCCCAGACCTAACTTGCGTTATCCTCTAAAATATTGATTGAAACCAGGTTTAATCGACTGTTTCAGTGTGGTACCACATTACTACGTGATCCAAACCAGAAAAAACCCAGGATCAGTTCAACAAGTATGTGAAGAATGCGAAAGTATGAGTCTGATGAGTGAAAATCCCAGACCTAACCGAGGCCTAACATGCGTCATCCTCTAAAATATTGATTGAAACCAGGTTTAATTGACTGTTTCATCGTGGTACCACATTACTACGTGATACAATCCAGAAACAGCCCAGGATCTAGCCATGAAGTATGAGAAATATGCGAAAGAATGAGCCTGATGAGAGCAAATCCCAGACCTAACCTAGACATCACATGAATTATTCTCTAAAATATTGATCGAAACCTGGTTTAATCGACTGTTTCAGTGTGGTACCACATTACTATGTTATACAAACCAGAAAATAACCCAGGATCTGTTCAACGAGTATGTGAAGTGTGCGAAAGTATGAGTCTGATGGGGTCAAATCCCAGACCTATCCCAGACCTAACTTGCGTTATCCTCTAAAATATTGATTGAAACCAGGTTTAATCGACTGTTTCAGTGTGGTACCACATCACTACGTGATCCAAACCAGAAAATACCCTGGATCTGTTCAACGAGTATGTGAAGTGTGCGAAAGTGTGAGTCTGATGAGGTCAAATCCCAGACCAATCCCAGACTTATCTTGCGTTATCCTGTAAAATATTGATCGAAACCAGGTTTAATCGACTGTTTCAGTGTGGTACCACATTACTACGTGATCCAAACCAGAAAAAACCCAGGATCCGTTCAACAAGTATGTGAAGAATGCGAAAGTATGAATCTGATGAGTGAAAATCCCAGACCTAACCTAGACCTAACATGCGTTATCCTCTAAAATAATGATCCAAACCAGGTTCAATGTACTGTTTCAGTGTGGTACCATACTACTACGTGATCCAAACCAGAAAAAACCCAGGATCTGTTCAAAAAGTATGTGAAAAACGCGAAAGTATGAGCCTGATGAGGGCAAATCCAAGACCTATCCCAGACCTAACTTGCGTTGTCCTTTAAGATATTGATGGAAACCAAGTTTAATTGACTGTTTCAGTGTGGTACCACATTACTATGTGATCCAAACCAGAAAATAACCCAGGATCTGTTCAACGAGTATGTGAACTGTGCGAAAGTATGAGTCTGATGAGGGCAAATCCCAGACCTATCCCAGACCTAACATGCGTTATCCTCTAAAATATTTATCAAGATCAGGTTTAATTGATTGTTTCAGTGTGGTCCCACACTACTACGTGATCCAAACCAGAAAAAACCCAGGATCTGTTCAACAAGTATGTGAAAAACGCGGAAAGTATGAGCCTGATGAGGGCAAATCGCAGACCTATCCCAGACCTAACTTGCGTTGTCCTCTACGATAATGATGGAAACCAGGTTTAATTGACTGTTTCAGTGTTGTACTTCATTACTACGTGATGCAATCCAGAAAAAGCCCAACATCTAGCCATCAAGTATGAGAAATATGCGAAAGAATGAGCCTGATGAGAGCAAATCCCAGACCTAACCTAGACATAACATTCTCTAAAATATTGATCGAAACCAGGTTTAATTGACTGTTTCAGTGTGGTCCCACATTACTACGTGATCCAAACCAGAAAATAACCCAGGATCTGTCAAACGAGTATGTGAAGTGTGCGAAAGTATGAGCCTGATGAGAGCAAATCCCAGGCCTAACCTAGACCTAACATGAATTATTCTCTAAAATATTGATCGAAACTAGGTTTAATTGACTGTTTCAGTGTGGTCCCACATTACTACGTGATCCAAACCAGAAAAAACCCAGGATCCGTTCAACACGTATGTGAAGAATGCGAAAGTATGAGTCTGATGAGTGAAAATCCCAGGCCTAACCTAGACCTAACATGCGTTATCCTCAAAAACATTGATCGAAACCTGGTTTAATCGACTGTTTCAGTGTGGTACCACATTACTATGTGATCCAAACCAGAAAATAACCCAGGATCTGTTCAACGAGTATGTGAAGTGTGCGAAAGTATGAGTCTGATGAGGTCAAATCCCAAACCAATCCCAGACTTAACTTGCGTTATCCTCTA
Organism: Colletes latitarsis; assembly: GCF_051014445.1. Lineage (NCBI taxonomy): Eukaryota > Metazoa > Arthropoda > Insecta > Hymenoptera > Colletidae > Colletes > Colletes latitarsis. Next base: position 28,041,448 of record NW_027488366.1, on the reverse strand, counting down.
AAATATTGATCGAAACCAGGTTTAATCGACTGTTTCAGTGTGGTACCACATTACTACGTGATCCAAACCAGAAAAAACCCAGGATCCGTTCAACAAGTATGTGAAGAATGCGAAAGTATGAGTCTGATCAGTGAAAATCTCAGGCCTTACCTAGACCTAACTTGCGTTGTCCTCTAAAATATTGATGAAAACCAGGTTTCATTGACTGTTTCAGTGTGGTACTACATTACTACGTGATGCAATCCAGAAAAAGCCCAGGATCTAGCCATCAAGTATGAGAAATATGCGAAAGAATGAGCCTGATGAGAGCAAATCCCAGACCTAACCTAGACCTAACATGCGTTATCCTCTAAAATATTGAGCGAAACCAGGTTTAATGAACTGTTTCAGTGTGGTCCCACATTACTACCTGATCCAAACCAGAAAAAACCCAGGATCCGTTCAACAAGTATTTGAAGAATGCGAAAGTATGAGTCTGATGAATGAAGATCCCAGACCTAACCGAGGCCTAACATGCGTCATCCTCTAAAATATTGATTGAAACCAGGTTTAATTGACTGTTTCAGCGTGGTACCACATTACTACGTGATACAAACCAGAAACAGCCCAGGATCTAGCCATGAAGTATGAGAAATATGCGAAAGTATGAGCCTGATGAGGGCAAATCCTAGACCTAACCCAGACCTAACATGCGTTATCCTCTAAAATATTTATCAAGACCAGGTTTAATTGATTGTTTCAGTGTGGTCCCACATTACTAAGTGATGCAAACCAGAAAAAACCCAGGATCTGTATCAACGAGTATGTGAAGTGTGCGAAAGTATGAGAGTGATGGGGTCAAATCCCAGACCTATCCCAGACCTAACTTGCGTTATCCTCTAGAATATTGAGCGAAACCAGGTTTAATGAACTGTTTCAGTGTGGTCCCACATTACTACGTGATCCAAACCTGAAAAAACCCAGGATCAGTTCAACAAGTATGTGAAGAATGCGAAAGTATGAGTCTGATGAGTGAAAATCCCAGACCTAACCGAGGCCTAACATGCGTTATCCTCTAAAATATTGATTGAAACCAGGTTTAATTGACTGTTTCAGCGTGGTACCACAGTACTACGTGATACAATCCAGAAACAGCCCAGGATCTAGCCATGAAGTATGAGAAATATGCGAAAGTATGAGCCTGATGAGGGCAAATCCTAGACCTAACCCAGACCTAACATGCGTTATCCTCTAAAATATTGATCCAAACCAGGTTTAATGGACTCTTTCAGTGTGGTACCACATTACTACGTGATCCAAACCAGAAAAAACCCAGGATCTGTATCAACGAGTATGTGAAGTGTGCGAAAGTATGAGAGTGATGGGGTCAAATCCCAGACCTATCCCAGACCTAATATGAATTATTCTCTAAAATATTGATCGAAACCAGGTTTAATTGACTGTTTCAGTGTTGTACTTCATTACTACGTGATGCAATCCAGAAAAAGTCCAGGATCTAGCCATCAAGTATGAGAAATATGCGAAAGAATGAGCCTGATGAGAGCAAATCCTTGACATAACCTAGACCTAACATGAATTATTCTCTAAAATATTGATCGAAACCTGGTTTAATCGACTGTTTCAGTGTGGTACCACATTACTATGTGATCCAAACCAGAAAATAACCCAGGATCTGTTCAAGGACTATGTGAAGTGTGCGAAATTATGAGTCTGATGAGGTCAAATCCCTGACCTATCCCAGACCTAACTTGCGTTATCCTCTAAAATATTTATCAAGACCAGGTTTAAATGATTGTTTCAGTGTGGGCCCACATTACTACGTGATCCAAACCAGAAAAAACCCAGGATCCGTTCAACAAGTATGTGAAGAATGCGAAAGTATGAGTCTGATGAGTGAAAATCCCAGACCTAACCTAGACCTAACATGCGTTATCCTCTAAAATATTGATCCAAACCAGGTTTAATGGACTGTTTCAGTGTGGTACCACACTACTACGTGATCCAAACCAGAAAAAACCCAGGATCTGTTCAACAAGTATGTGAAAAACGCAAAAGTATGAGTCTGATGAGTGAAAATCCCAGGGCTAACCTAGACCTAACATGCGATATCCTCTAAAATATTGATCGAAACCAGGTTTAATCGACTGTTTCAGTGTGGTACCACATTACTACGTGATCCAAACCAGAAAAAACCCAGGATCCGTTCAACAAGTATGTGAAGAATGCGAATGTATGAGTCTGATGAGTGAAAATCCCCGACCTAACCTAGACCTAACATGCGTTATCCTCTAAAGTATTGATCCAAACCAGGTTTAATGGACTGCTTCAGTGTGGTACCACACTACTACGTGATCCAAACCAGAAAAAACCCAGGATCTCTCAACATGTATGTGAAAAACGCGAAAGTATGAGCCTGATGAGGGCAAATCCCATACCTAAACCAGACCTAACTTGCGTTATCCTCTAAAATATTGATCGAAACCAGGTTTAATTGACTGTTTCTGTGTTGTACTTCATTACTACGTGATGCAATCCAGAAAAAGCCCAGCATCTAGCCATCAAGTATGAGAAATATGCGAAAGAATGAGCCTGATGAGAGCAAATCCCAGACCTAACCTAGACCTAACATGTATTATTCTCAAAAATATTGATCGAAACCAGGTTTAATTGACTGTTTCAGTGTGGTCCCACATTACTACGTGATCCAAGCCAGAAAAAACCCGGGATCCGTACAACAAGTATGTGAAGAATGCGAAAGTATGAGTCTGATGAGTGAAAATCCCCGACCTAACCTAGACCTAACATGCGTTATCCTCTAAAATATTGATCCAAACCAGGTTTAATGGACTGTTTCAGTGTGGTACCACACTACTACGTGATCCAAACCAGAAAAAAACCCAGGATCTGTTCAACAAGTATGTGAAGAATGCGTAAGTATGAGTCTGAGGAGTGAAAATCCCCGACCTAACCTAGACCTAACATGCGTTATCCTCTAAAATATTGATCGAAACCAGGTTTAATGGACTGTTTCAGTGTGGTACCACACTACTACGTGATCCAAACCAGAAAAAACCCAGGATCTGTTCAACAAGTATGTGAAAAACGCAAAAGTATGAGTCTGATGAGTGAAAATCCCAGGGCTAACCTAGACCTAACATGCGTTATCCTCTAAAATATTGATCGATACCAGGTTTAATCGACTGTTTCAGTGTGGTACCACATTACTACGTGATCCAAACCAGAAAAAACCCAGGATCCGTTCAACAAGTATGTGAAGAATGCGAAAGTATGAGTCTGAGGAGTGAAAATCCCCGACCTAACATAGACCTAACATGCGTTATCCTCTAAAATATTGATCCAAACCAGGTTTAATCGACTGTTTCAGTGTGGTACCACACTACTACGTGATCCAAACCAGAAAAAACCCAGGATCTGTTCAACATGTATGTGAAAAACGCGAAAGTATGAGCCTGATGAGGGCAAATCCCAGACCTATCCCAGACCTAACTTGCGTTGTCCTCTAAGATATTGATGGAAACCAGGTTCAATTGACTGTTTCTGTGTTGTACTTCATTACTACGTGATGCAATCCAGAAAAAGCCCAGCATCTAGCCATCAAGTATGAGAAATATGCGAAAGAATGAGCCTGATGAGAGCAAATCCCAGACCTAACCTAGACCTAACATGTATTATTCTCAAAAATATTGATCGAAACCAGGTTTAATTGACTGTTTCAGTGTGGTCCCACATTACTACGTGATCCAAACCAGAAAAAACCCAGGATCCGTACAACAAGTATGTGAAGAATGCGAAAGTATGAGTCTGATGAGTGAAAATCCCAGACCTAACATGCGTTATCCTCTAAAATATTGATCCAAACCAGGTTTAATGGACTGTTTCAGTGTGGTACCACTACTGATCCATATAGTGGTCCTACTACGTGATCCAAACCAGAAAAAACCCAGGATCTGTTCAACAAGTATGTGAAAAACGCGAAAGTATGAGCCTGATGAGGGCAAATCCCAGACCTATCCCAGACCTAACTTGCGTTGTCCTCTAAGATATTGATGGAAACCAGGTTTAATTGACTGTTTCTGTGTTGTACTTCATTACTACGTGATGCAATCCAGAAAAAGCCCAGCATCTAGCCATCAAGTATGAGAAATATGCGAAAGAATGAGCCTGATGAGAGCAAATCCCAGACCTAACCTAGACCTAACATGCGTTATCCTCTAAAATATTGAGCGAAACCAGGTTTAATGAACTGTTTCAGTGTGGCCCCACATTACTACGTGATCCAAACCAGAAAAAACCCAGGATCCGTTCAACAAGTATGTGAAGAATGCGAAAGTATGAGTCTGATCCCCTCAGGGGCTGCCAGCCTTTCAGCTACAGTACGGGCTTAACGAACCCGGGGTACCCGAGTCATACACACACCGTAAGCCTCCTGTTGGTCGTCACAACGACCCATTCACAATTCCCTATTGGTTTTGTGAATGGTACGTGACGGCAGGAGGAACGGGGGTCTTGGCTTAACCGCCTGGGCCACGAGTATGGCGACTCTATAAAATCGCCCTCCAATCCTAAGCTATGGTGCGCGGCGATGGGATGCATGGTTGGGGGAGAAGGCCCAATCCCAAGCGACCACCTCCGGGGAACCTGCCGAACCCCCGGAGTATATAGGCTTACCCGGGTAAGGCGGCTCTGCCCGGGCGGACCTTTTCTTCCGACCTGCTCGTGGGAATATTATGGAGTTCAATATTAAAACGGGGATGGGACGGGGTAAGTCAGAGGGGGAGGACGAAGGCGGTGTTGGGACTGGAGTGACGGCGCTCGCGCCGCCTCCAGCGCCTGGCCCGGCTTCGTGGAAGGTGGAGGAGGACGACGAGACTGCGTCAGTCTCGTCCTTCTCCTCCACCAGGAGCCTCATAGGCTCTAAAAGGAAGAGGGCGGGGCAGGCCGTCGTCGAGGTGGGCGGGGCGATGAGCCCGTCGGTGAGGCTGAGTTGCCTCAGGGACGAGGTGACCAAGGAGATATCGGAGAGGATCTCCTCGTCCCTGAGGCGGGTGGAGAAAGTCGCCGCTGCCTGCGCCTTTAAGGGGCAGAAAAGCGGTGGCGCGGAGGCCCTGAAGGACGCGGCGGAGGAAATGAGGGAGGCGGCGCGGGAGCTCAGAGGGCGGAACGCCCGTCTGCAGCTCCTGTTGGAGGAGGAGCGACAGGGGAGGAGGAGGGCAGAGGCGCTGTGGAACAGCGCGGCCCTCCCTCCCATCCTCCCTCCTCCTCCACCGCCGCGTCCCTCGGCGGAGGTAAATAAGCGGAGTGCGGCGGCAGTGGTGCGGGGCACCGCGGGCCCCTCCACCCGCACTCCGCCCGTGAAGAAGTCCCCGTCCTCCTCAGAAGACGATCTTCTGAGGAGGATTGGGGACATGATTGATGGCAAGCTGGCCGCCTTCCGGGAGGAGCTCCTCGCCGGAAGAGCGGTCAGCAGGAAGGCGGTGCCTCCCCGACCTGTTCCGGTACAGTCGGGGAAGGCAAAGAAGGGCGGAGTGAAGGCTCCGCCCAGCGTTGCGGCACCAGGGCCCCGGGTCGCGACCCCCAAGGGGGGTGGTGTACCCGTGGTCGCGGTGGTCGCGTCCTCCACGGCACCCTCCCAAGGGGGGGTGGCGTGGAGTGAGGTGGTGGGGCGGAAGGCGAAGCGGGCGGCGAGGAAGGCCTCGCAACCGCGGCCTCCGCCTCCGCCGCCGGCGGCCAAGGTAAAGGCCGCGAAGGTCGGGAAGGCACGACCAGGTCGTCCCCCAAAAACGGCAGCGGTGACGCTGACCGTTGCGCAGGGGGGCGACCTGACCCTCGCGGAGGCGATGCGGCTCGCCAGGGAGAATATCTCCCTGGAAGAGCTGGGCATCGCCTCCGTGAGGGCGAAGAGGGCCGTGACCGGGGGTCTCTTGCTGGAGATCCCCGGTGCAGAAGGTGGCGCGAAGGCGGATCGTCTCGCCCAGAGGCTCCGGGAGCAGCTGGGCGAAAGAGGTGTCCGGGTCGCCCGGCCCACGAAGCGCACGAAGATGCGCGTTTGTGGGCTGGACGACTCGGTCAGCGCACAGGATGTGTCCCGTGCCCTTGCGAGGGCGGGGGACTGTCCTGTGGAGGACCTGCGGATCGGAGAGATCCGCAGGTCGCCCTCCGGCCTCGGGTCGGTGTGGGCCCGGTGCCCCCTCTCCGCCGCCCGTAAGGTGGCGGAATCCGGGAGGGTGTTGGTGGGGTGGGTTTCGGCGCGAGTGGAAATCCTCGCGCCGCGCCCGCTCCAGTGTCACCGCTGCCTCGAATTGGGGCACGTGAGGCAGTGGTGCACCTCGCCGGTGGACCGCAGCGGTCAGTGTTACCGCTGCGGTGCCAAAGAGCACCGTGCGAGCCAGTGCTCGGCGGCCCCCCACTGCCCGCTGTGTGCGGACATGGGGAGGCCAGCCGATTACAGGGTGGGGAGCAAGAAGTGCTCCCCCCCCTCCCGGAAGGAGAGGAAGAGGCGGGCTGCACCGGCTCCGGTGCCGAGGGCGGTGGCATCGTCCTCCATGGAGGTGGACGGTGCTACGGGGACGGACGGCCGGGAGGAGGCTGGCGCGGCCATTAATTAATGCCGCCCCGCCTCCTCCTCCAGGCCAACCTCAACCACTGCCGCGCGGCACAGGACTTGATGTCCCAAGTCCTCGCGGAGTGGGGCGTTGGCCTGGCGGTCGCCGCCGAGCCGTACCGCGTCCCTGATCACCCTCATTGGGTGGGCGACGCGGACGGCTTGGTGGCGACGGTATGGGGAGGGGGCGACGGGTCCCCACCGTTCTCCTTGTTGGAGCGCGGTCGGGGATTCGTCGCCGTGGACTGGGGGGGAGTCGCTGTGGTGGGGTGCTACATTTCGCCCCGTAGCGGTCACCCTGCGTTCGAGCTGTACTTGGCCGAGGTCGCGGCATGCGTGCAGCGCTACGCGGCCCGGCCGGTGCTGGTCCTGGGGGATTTTAATGCCAAGTCGGTGGCTTGGGGATCCCCCAGGACCTCCGTTCGCGGCGGGATCCTGGGCGATTGGGCGGCGGGGCTCGACCTCCGGGTATTGAACCGGGGGTCGGAGCACACATGCGTGCGGCGATATGGGGGGTCCATCGTGGATGTTGGATTCGCGACCCCCAACGCCGTGCGCATGGTGTCGGGTTGGCACGTGGTCGCGGGGGCAGAGACACTCTCCGATCACCGGTACATCCGGATGGAGGTCTCTGCCGCCGCGAGTGCATCCCGACACGGCCGCCTGCGTGGCACCCCACCACGCCGCTGGGCGCTTCGGCGCCTGGACAAGGACGCCCTGATGGCAGCTGCCCTCGCTGCAACTTGGCCGCAGGGAGCGGCCGAGTTGCCGAGCATAGAGGAGGAGGTCGCCCGGCTCGGAGCATTGGTCGCGGGTATTTGCGACGGGGATGCCTCGGGTCGGGCGGGCTTCTCCTCGCCGGGCGGTGTACTGGTGGTCGGACGCGATCGCGGAGTTGCGAGTCGCGATTGTCCGCGCCCGACGCCAGTACACCCGCGCGCGCCGTCGTCAACGTACAGGCGACGGCGTGGCGCGAGCGAGGGCAGCTGATGACCTGTATGGAGCATACCGCGTGGCGCGGGTTGCTCTGCAGGTCGCCATCAAACGGGCCAAGACCCAGGCATGGAAGGAGCTCCTCCAGACCCTTGATGACGATCCATGGGGGCGCCCATATAAGGTGGTGCTGAATAAGCTCCGCCCGTGGGCGCCCCCCGTCACCGAGGGTCTTGACCCCCGGCTGCTGGAGGACGTGGTCAATACACTCTTCCCAATTGGGGAGAGGGGACCGCGTCCTCCGGCGGCGGCGGCTGTCCCAGTGGAGTGGACGGCCGAGCTGGGGGTCACGCAGGAGGAGCTGGCAGCGGCCATCAGACGGCTCGGGGTTCGTAACACGGCCCCGGGTCCGGATGGTGTGCCCGGCCGGGTTTGGGTCTTGACCCAGGGCGTCCTTGGGGCCGACCTCAGGCGGTTGTTCGACCGCTGCCTGAGGGACGGGCGATTCCCCCCCAGTTGGAAGGTGGCGAGGATGGTCCTCCTCCGGAAGGAGGGTCGGCACGCGGAGTCTCCCTCCGCATACCGGCCCATTTGTCTCCTCGACGAGGTGGGCAAGCTCTTCGAGCGTGTGATTGCTGCCCGCCTCGTCGAGCACCTGTCGCGGGGTGATCCCGGTCTGGCCGACTGCCAGTTCGGTTTCCGGGGGGGCCGATCGACTATCGACGCGATAGGTCGTGTGAGGGCCCTCTCGGAGGCGGCCGTCTCCCGGGGAGGGGTGGCATTGGCAATATCCTTGGATATTGCCAATGCCTTTAACACCCTCCCCTGGGATGAGATAAGGAGGGGACTCGAATATCATCGAGTCCCCCCTTGTCTCAGGGCGGTCGTCGGGGATTATCTCCGCGGCAGGTGGATCGAGTATCCGGGCCGGGATGGTGATATGCGGAGGGAGGTGTACTGCGGTGTTCCGCAGGGGTCGGTCCTCGGGCCACTCCTGTGGAACATCGCGTACGACTCGGTGTTGCGGGCCGGCCTCCCCGACGGCGTCAGCACGGTGTGTTATGCGGATGACACACTGGTGCTGGCCGTCGGGGCGCACTGGGGGAGGGCCATGCGTCGCGCGGAGGAGGGGTCGCAACGCGTCGTCGACCGGATCAGGGGGATGGGGATGACGGTGGCGGTCCATAAGACCGAGGTGATTGCGTTTCATTCACCTCGGCAGGATCCGCCACCCCCTCTGATCCGGATGGGTGGGGCTGACATCGAGGTGAAGCCCCAGATCAGGTATCTAGGGCTGATCCTCGATAGCCACTGGCGTTTCGAGGAGCATTTCCGCTGCCTGGTCCCCCGGTTGGAAAGGATGGTTGCGGCTCTGGGCCGGATCCTGCCCAACCTGGGGGGCCCGGCGGGCCGAGTTCGTCGCCTCTATGTGGCAATGGTCCAGTCGGTGGCCCTATACGGGGCCCCCGTCTGGGCGGACGACCTGGCTGCCTCCCGGCGCAGCATGACTATGCTGCGTCGGGTGCAGAGGCGCATGGCGCTCAGGGTCGTCCGCGGGTATCGGACCATGTCACATGAGGCGGCGACGGTTCTAGCGGGGATGCCGCCCATGGACCTGCTCGCGCGGTCGCACGCGGTGATGTACCGGCACCGCGTCGACCGTCGCGCGGGGGTGGGGGCGGTCCCGGGCGGGCAGGAACCTGCTTGGGGCGATTTGAAGCGCCAGGCCCGGCAGTCCGTGTTGCTCGCGTGGCAGGAGCGGCTGGCTCTGCCAACCGTGGGGCACCGGACTGTCGGGGCGGTTCGGCCACTCCTGAAGGAGTGGCTGGACAGACGCCATGGCAGCCTCACCTACCGGATGGCACAGGTATTTTCCGGGCATGGCAGCTTCGGAAGATACCTGTGCCGGATAGGGAAGGAGCCGACGGCGCGTTGCTGCCACTGCGGCGCTGAGCAGGACACGGCGGATCATACCCTGGAGGTATGCCCCGCGTGGGAGGGGGAGCGCCGTGTCCTGGTCGGCGTCGTCGGGCGGGATGTCTCGCTGTCGGGCGTGGTGCGCGCCATGCTCGGCAGCGAGGAGAAGTGGAGGGCCGTGGCCTCCTTCTGCGAGAACGTAATGTTGCAGAAGGAGGCCGCGGGGAGGGAGCGCGAGCTTCAGCGGCGTGCTGAAGCGCGCGCTCGTGCGGTGGCCCGAGGTTGTCGCCCGGTCGCGAGGCGTCGCGGGCGGCCGCCTCGGCGTGGCGGATGACCTAGGCTGGGAGGGGGGTCCTGAGGGGACCCTCCTCCCGCCAGGTGGCGCCGGGTCGGACCGGTTGGGGGTAGGAGTGCCTCCCCCTACCGGTCCGACGCAAGGGGAGGCACCCTCGGCGGTCTGGTGCGGCCATGAACGCCCGGCCGCCGAGGGGTGGAAACGGGGTCGCGGGCGGTTGCGAGTTGGGGCTCGCAGCCGCCACTAAACGCGGCCCCGGGACGGATAGCGGCGGGATGGAGTGGCCCCGTCCCGCCGCTATGAGGTAGTGTGTCTACTGGGGGGACCGATTGTCCCCCCGGGGGATGGGCGCGAAAGCGCGGGCACGGGGAGGATACCGGAAGAATGCTTCGAGCGATTCCCGGTATCCTCCCAAAGCGTGCCGAAGGGTCACCGGGGGGGTTTTAGTGGGTAGGTCCCGCGCCTGTCGTTGTACGGGCGCGGGGAATCCCACACACCCCTCCCACCACTCCCCAAGGAGGTGGGAGGGAGTCTTTCGAAGATTTTCCCCACGACAAAAAAAAAAAAAAAAAAAAAAAGTATGAGTCTGATGAGTGAAATTCCCAGACCTAACCTAGACCTAACATGCGTTATCCTCTAAAATATTGATCCAAACCAGGTTTAATGGACTGTTTCAGTGTGGTACCACACTACTACGTGATCCAAACCAGAAAAAACCCAGGATCTAGCCATGAAGTATGAGAAATATGCGAAAGTATGAGCCTGATGAGGGCAAATCCTAGACCTAACCCAGACCTAACATGCGTTATCCTCTAAAATATTTATCAAGACCAGGTTTAATTGATTGTTTCAGTGTGGTCCCACATTACTAAGTGATGCAAACCAGAAAAAACCCAGGATCTGTTCAACGAGTATGTGAAGTGTGCGAAAGTATGAGACTGATGGGGTCAAATCCCAGACCTATCCCAGACCTAACTTGCGTTATCCTCTAAAATATTGATTGAAACCAGGTTTAATCGACTGTTTCAGTGTGGTACCACATTACTACGTGATCCAAACCAGAAAAAACCCAGGATCCGTTCAACAAGTATGTGAAGAATGCGAAAGTATGAGTCTGATCAGTGAAAATCCCAGACCTAACCGAGGCCTAACATGCGTTATCCTCTAAAATTTTGATTGAAACCAGGTTTAATTGACTGTTTCAGCGTGGTACCACATTACTACGTGATACAATCCAGAAACAGCCCAGGATCTAGCCATGAAGTATGAGAAATATGCGAAAGTATGAGCCTGATGAGGGCAAATCCTAGACCTAACCCAGACCTAACATGCGTTCTCCTCTAAAATATTGATCCAAACCAGGTTTAATGGACTCTTTCAGTGTGGTACCACATTACTACGTGATCCAATCCAGAAATAGCCCAGGATCTAGCCATGAAGTATGAGAAATATGCGAAAATATGAGCCTGATGAGGGCAAATCCTAGACCTAATCCAGACCTAACATGCGTTATTCTCTAAAATATTGATGGAAACCAGGTTTAATTGACTGTTTCAGTGTTGTACTTCATTACTACGTCATGCAATCCAGAAAAAGCCCAGGATCTAGCCATCAAGTATGAGAAATATGCGAAAGAATGAGCCTGATGAGAGCAAATCCCAGACCTAACCTAGACCTAACATGAATTATTCTCTAAAATATTGATCGAAACCTGGTTTAATCGACTGTTTCAGTGTGGTACCACATTACTATGTGATCCAAACCAGAAAATAACCCAGGATCTGTTCAAGGAGTATGTGAAGTGTGCGAAATTATGAGTCTGATGAGGTCAAATCCCTGACCTATCCCAGACCTAACTTGCGTTATCCTCTAAAATATTTATCAAGACCAGGTTTAAATGATTGTTTCAGTGTGGGCCCACATTACTACGTGATCCAAACCAGAAAAAACCCAGCATCCGTTCAACAAGTATGTGAAGAATGCGAAAGTATGAGTCGGATGAGTGAAAATCCCAGACCTAACCTAGACCTAACATGCGTTATCCTCTAAAATATTGATCCAAACCAGGTTTAATGGACTGTTTCAGTGTGGTACCATACTACTACGTGATCCAAACCAGAAAAAACCCAGGATCTGTTCAACATGTATGTGAAAAACGCAAAAGTATGAGCCTGATGAGGGCAAATCCCAGACCTATCCCAGACCTAACTTGCGTTGTCCTCTAAGATATTGATGGAAACCAGGTTTAATTGACTGTTTCAGTGTGGTCCCACATTACTACGTGATCCAAACCAGAAAAAACCCGGGATCCGTACAAGTATGTGAAGAATGCGAAAGTATGAGTCTGATGAGTGAAATTCCCCGACCTAACCTAGACCTAACATGCGTTATCCTCTAAAATATTGATCCAAACCAGGTTTAATGGACTGTTTCAGTGTGGTACCATACTACTACGTGATCCAAACCAGAAAAAACCCAGGATCTGTTCAACATGTATGTGAAAAACGCGAAAGTATGAGCCTGATGAGGGCAAATCCCAGACCTATCCCAGACCTAACTTGCGTTGTCCTCTAAGATATTGATGGAAACCAGGTTTAATTGACTGTTTCTGTGTTGTACTTCATTACTACGTGATGCAATCCAGAAAAAGCGCAGCATCTAGCCATCAAGTATGAGAAATATGCGAAAGAATGAGCCTGATGAGAGCAAATCCCAGACCTAACCTAGACCTAACATGTATTATTCTCAAAAATATTGATCGAAACCAGGTTTAATTGACTGTTTCAGTGTGGTCCCTCATTACTACGTGATCCAAACCAGAAAAAACCCAGGATCCGTACAACAAGTATGTGAAGAATGCGAAAGTATGAGTCTGATGAGTGAAAATCCCAGACCTAACCTAGACCTAACATGCGTTATCCTCTAAAATATTGATCCAAACCAGGTTTTATGGACTGTTTCAGTGTGGTACCACACTACTACGTGATCCAAACCAGAAAAAACCCAGGATCCGTTCAACAAGTATGTGAAGAATGCGAAAGTATGAGCCTGATGAGAGAAAATCCCCGACCTAACCTAGACCTAACATGCGTTATCCTCTAAAATATTGATCCAAACCAGGTTTAATGGACTGTTTCAGTGTGGTACCACACTACTACGTGATCCAAACCAGAAAAAACCCAGGATCTGTTCAACATGTATGTGAAAAACGCGAAAGTATGAGCATGATGAGGGCAAATCCCAGACCTATCCCAGACCTAACTTGCGTTGTCCTCTAAGATATTGATGGAAACCAGGTTTAATTGACTGTTTCTGTGTTGTACTTCATAACTACGTGATGCAATCCAGAAAAAGCCCAGCATCTAGCCATCAAGTATGAGAAATATGCGAAAGAATGAGCCTGATGAGAGCAAATCCAAGACCTAACCTAGACCTAACATGTATTATTCTGAAAAATATTGATCGAAACCAGGTTTAATTGACTGTTTCAGTGTGGTCCCACATTACTACGTGATCCAAACCAGAAAAAACCCGGGATCCGTACTACAAGTATGTGAAGAATGCGAAAGTATGAGTCTGATGAGTGAAAATCCCAGACCTAACCTAGACCTAACATGCGTTATGCTCTAAAATATTGATCCAAACCAGGTTTAATGGACTGTTTCAGTGTGGTACCACACTACTACGTGATCCAAACCAGAAAAAACCCAGGATCTGTTCAACAAGTATGTGAAAAACGCGAAAGTATGAGCCTGATGAGGGCAAATCCCAGACCTATCCCAGACCTAACTTGCGTTGTCCTCTAAGATATTGATGGAAACCAGGTTTAGTTGACTGTTTCTGTGTTGTACTTCATTACTACGTGATGCAATCCAGAAAAAGCCCAGCATCTAGCCATCAAGTATGAGAAATATGCGAAAGAATGAGCCTGATGAGAGCAAATCCCAGACCTAACCTAGACCTAACATGTATTATTCTCAAAAATATTGATCGAAACCAGGTTTAATTGACTGTTTCAGTGTGGTCCCACATTACTACGTGATCCAAACCAGAAAAAACCCAGGATCCGTACAACAAGTATGCGAAGAATGCGAAAGTATGAGCCTGATGAGTGAAAATCCCAGGCCTAACCTAGACCTAACATGCGTTATCCTCAAAAATATTGGTCGAAACCTGGTATAATCGACTGTTTCAGTGTGGTACCACATTACTATGTGATCCAAACCAGAAAATAACCCAGGATCTGTTCAACGAGTATGTGAAGTGTGCGAAAGTATGAGTCTGATGAGTGAAATTCCCAGACCTAACCTAGACCTAACATGCGTTATCCTCTAAAATATTGATCCAAACCAGGTTTAATGGACTGTTTCAGTGTGGTACCACACTACTACGTGATCCAAACCAGAAAAAACCCAGGATCTGTTCAAAAAGTATGTGAAAAACGCGAAAGTATGAGCCTGATGAGGGCAAATCCAAGACCTATCCCAGACCTAACTTGCGTTCTCCTCTAAGAGTTTGATGGAAACCAGGTTTAATTGACTGTTTCAGTGTGGTACCACATTACTACGTGATCTAATCCAGAAATAGCCCAGGATCTAGCCATGAAGTATGAGAAATATGCGGAAGTATGAGCCTGACGAGGGCAAATCCTAGACCTAACCCAGACCTGACATGCGTTATCCTCTAAAATATTTATCAAGACCAGGTTTAATTGATTGCTTCAGTGTAGTTCCACATTACTACGTGATCCAAACCAGAAAAAACCCAGGATCTGATCAACGAGTATGTGAAGTGTGCGAAAGTATGAGTCTGATGAGGGCAAATCCCCGACCTATCCCCGACCTAACATGCGTTATCCTCTAAAATATTTATCAAGACCAGGTTTAATTGATTGTTTCAGTGTGGTCCCACATTACTACGTGATCCAAACCAGAAAAAACCCATGATCCGTTCAACAAGTATGTGAAAAACGCGAAAGTATGAGCCTGATGAGGGCAAATCCCAGACCTATCCCAGACCTAACTTGCGTTGTCCTCTAAGATATTGATGGAAACCAGGTTTAATTGACTGTTTCTGTGTTGTACTTCATTACTACGTGATGCAATCCAGAAAAAGCCCAGCATCTAGCCATCAAGTATGAGAAATATGCGAAAGAATGAGCCTGATGAGAGCAAATCCAAGTCCTAACCTAGACCTAACATGTATTATTCTCAAAAATATTGATCGAAACCAGGTTTAATTGATTGTTTCAGTGTGGTCCCACATTACTACGTGATCCAAACCAGAAAAAACCCAGGATCCGTAAAACAAGTATGTGAAGAATGCGAAAATATGAGTCTGATGAGTGAAAATCCCCGACCTAACCTAGACCTAACATGCGTTATCCTGTAAAATATTGATCCAAACCAGGTTTAGTGGACTGTTTCAGTGTGGTACCACACTACTACGTGATCCAAACCAGAAAAAACCCAGGATCTGTTCAACATGTATGTGAAAAACGCGAAAGTATGAGCCTGATGAGGGCAAATCCCAGACCTATCCCAGACCTAACTTGCGTTGTCCTCTAAGATATTGATGGAAACCAGGTTCAATTGACTGTTTCTGTGTTGTACTTCATTACTACGTGATGCAATCCAGAAAAAGCCCAGCATCTAGCCATCAAGTATGAGAAATATGCGAAAGAATGAGCCTGATGAGAGCAAATCCCAGACCTTATCTAGACCTAACATGTATTATTCTCAAAAATATTGATCGAATCCAGGTTTAATTGACTGTTTCAGTGTGGTCCCACATTACTACGTGATCCAAACCAGAAAAAACCCAGGATCCGTACAACAAGTATGTTAAGAATGCGAAAGTATGAGTCTGATGAGTGAAAATCCCAGGCCTAACCTAGACCTAACATGCGTTATCCACAAAAATATTGATCGAAACCTGGTTTAATCGACTGTTTCAGCGTGGTACCACATTACTACGTGATACAATCCAGAAACAGCCCAGGATCTAGCCATGAAGTATGAGAAATATGCGAAAGTATGAGCCTGATGAGGGCAAATCCTAGACCTAACCCAGACCTAACATGCGTTATCCTCTAAAATATTTATCAAAACCAGGTTTAATTGATTGTTTCAGTGTGGTCCCACATTACTAAGTGATGCAAACCAGAAAAAACCCAGGATCTGTTCAACGAGTATGTGAAGTGTGCGAAAGTATGAGACTGATGGGGTCAAATCCCAGACCTATCCCAGACCTAACTTGCGTTATCCTCTAAAATATTGATTGAAACCAGGTTTAATCGACTGTTTCAGTGTGGTACCACATTACTACGTGATCCAAACCAGAAAAAACCCAGGATCAGTTCAACAAGTATGTGAAGAATGCGAAAGTATGAGTCTGATGAGTGAAAATCCCAGACCTAACCGAGGCCTAACATGCGTCATCCTCTAAAATATTGATTGAAACCAGGTTTAATTGACTGTTTCAGCGTGGTACCACATTACTACGTGATACAATCCAGAAACAGCCCAGGATCTAGCCATGAAGTATGAGAAATATGCGAAAGAATGAGCCTGATGAGAGCAAATCCCAGACCTAACCTAGACATCACATGAATTATTCTCTAAAATATTGATCGAAACCAGGTTTAATCGACTGTTTCAGTGTGGTACCACATCACTACGTGATCCAAACCAGAAAATACCCAGGATCTGTTCAACGAGTATGTGAACTGTGCGAAAGTGTGAGTCTGATGAGGTCAAATCCCAGACCAATCCCAGACTTAACTTGCGTTATCCTCTAAAATATTGATCGCAACCAGGTTTAATCGACTGTTTCAGTGTGGTACCACATTACTATGTGATCCAAACCAGAAAATAACCCAGGATCTGTTCAACGAGTATGTGAACTGTGCGAAAGTATGAGTCTGATGAGGGCAAATCCCAGACCTATCCCAGACCTAACATGCGTTATCCTCTAAAATATTTATCAAGATCAGGTATAATTGATTGTTTCAGTGTGGTCCCACACTACTACGTGATCCAAACCAGAAAAAACCCAGGATCTGTTCAACAAGTATGTGAAAAACGCGGAAAGTATGAGCCTGATGAGGGCAAATCCCAGACCTATCCCAGACCTAACTTGCGTTGTCCTCTAAGATAATGATGGAAACCAGGTTTAATTGACTGTTTCAGTGTTGTACTTCATTACTACGTGATGCAATCCAGAAAAAGCCCAGCATCTAGCCATCAAGTATGAGAAATATGCGAAAGAATGAGCCTGATGAGAGCAAATCCCAGACCTAACCTAGACATAACATTCTCTAAAATATTGATCGAAACCAGGTTTAATTGACTGTTTCAGTGTGGTCCCACATTACTACGTGATCCAAACCAGAAAATAACCCAGGATCTGTCAAACGAGTATGTGAAGTGTGCGAAAGTATGAGCCTGATGAGAGCAAATCCCAGACCTAACCTAGACCTAACATGAATTATTCTCTAAAATATTGAGCGAAACTAGGTTTAATTGACTGTTTCAGTGTGGTCCCACATTACTACGTGATCCAAACCAGAAAAAACCCAGGATCCGTTCAACAAGTATGTGAAGAATGCGAAAGTATGAGTCTGATGAGTGAAAATCCCAGGCCTAACCTAGACCTAACATGCGTTATCCTCAAAAATATTGATCGAAACCTGGTTTAATCGACTGTTTCAGTGTGATACCACATTACTACGTGATCCAAACCAGAAAAAACCTAGGATCCGTTCAACAAGTATGTGAAGAATGCGAAAGTATGAGTCTGATCAGTGAAAATCTCAGGCCTTACCTAGACCTAACTTGCGTTGTCCTCTAAAATATTGATGAAAACCAGGTTTCATTGGCTGTTTCAGTGTGGTACTACATTACTACGTGATGCAATCCAGAAAATGCCCAGGATCTAGCCATCAAGTATGAGAAATATGCGAAAGAATGAGCCTGATGAGAGCAAATCCCAGACCTAACCTAGACCTAACATGCGTTATCCTCTAAAATATTGAGCGAAACCAGGCTTAATGAACTGTTTCAGTGTGGTCCCACATTACTACGTGATCCAAACCAGAAAAAACCCAGGATCAGTTCAACAAGTATGTGAAGAATGCGAAAGTATGAGTCTGATGAGTGAAAATCCCAGACCTAACCGAGGCCTAACATGCGTTATCCACTAAAATATTGATTGAAACCAGGTTTAATTGACTGTTTCAGCGTGGTACCACATTACTACGCGATACAATCCAGAAACAGCCCCGGATCTAGCCATGAAGTATGAGAAATATGCGAAAGTATGAGCCTGATGAGGGCAAATCCTAGACCTAACCCAGACCTAACATGCGTTATCCTCTAAAATATTTATCAAGACCAGGTTTAATTGGGTGTTTCAGTGTGGTTCCACATTACTAAGTGATCCAAACCAGAAAAAACCCAGGATCTGTTCAACATGTATGAGAAATATGCGAAAGAATGAGCCTGATGAAAGCAAATCCCAGACCTAACCTAGACGTCACATGAATTATTCTCTAAAATATTGATCGAAACCTGGTTTAATCGACTCTTTCAGTGTGGTACCACATTACTATGTTATCCAAACCAGAAAATAACCCAGGATCTGTTCAACGAGTATGTGAAGTGTGCGAAAGGATGAGTCTGATGGGGTCAAAGCCCAGACCTATCCCAGGCCTAACTTGCGTTATCCTCTAAAATATTGATTGAAACTAGGTTTAATCGACTGTTTCAGTGTGGTACCACATTACTACGTGATCCAAACCAGAAAAAACCCAGGATCAGTTCAACAAGTATGTGAAGAATGCGAAAGTATGAGTCTGATGAGTGAAAATCCCAGGGCTAACCTAGACCTAACATGCGTTATCCTCTAAAATATTGATCCAAACCAGGTTTAATGGACTCTTTCAGTGTGGTACCACACTACTACGTGATACAAACCAGAAAAAACCCAGGATCTGTTCAACAAGTATGTGAAAAACGCGAAAGTATGAGCCTGATGAGGGCAAATGCCAGACCTATCCCAGACCTAACCTGCGTTGTCCTCTAAGATATTGATGGAAACCAGGTTTAATTGACTGTTTCAGTGTTGCACTTCATTACTACGTGATGCAATCCAGAAAAAGCCCAGGATCTAGCCATCAAGTATGAGAAATATGCGAAAGAATGAGCCTGATGAGAGCAAATCCCAGACCTAACCTAGTCCTAACATGAATTATTCTCCAAAATGTTGATCGAAACCAGGTATAATTGACTGTTTCAGTGTGGTCCCACATTACTACGTGATCCAAACCAGAAAAAACCCGGGATCCGTACAACAAGTATGTGAAGAATGCGAAAGTATGAGTCTGATGAGTGAAAATCCCAGACCTAACCTAGACCTAACATGCGTTATGCTCTAAAATATTGATCCAAACCAGGTTTAATGGACTGTTTCAGTGTGGTACCACACTACTACGTGATCCAAACCAGAAAAAACCCAGGATCTGTTCAACAAGTATGTGAAAAACGCGAAAGTATGAGCCTGATGAGGGCAAATCCCAGACCTATCCCAGACCTAACTTGCGTTGTCCTCTAAGATATTGATGGAAACCAGGTTTAATTGACTGTTTCTGTGTTGTACTTCATTACTACGTGATGCAATCCAGAAAAAGCCCAGCATCTAGCCATCAAGTATGAGAAATATGCGAAAGAATGAGCCTGATGAGAGCAAATCCCAGACCTAACCTAGACCTAACATGTATTATTCTCAAAAATATTGATCGAAACCAGGTTTAATTGACTGTTTCAGTGTGGTCCCACATTACTACGTGATCCAAACCAGAAAAAACCCAGGATCCGTACAACAAGTATGCGAAGAATGCGAAAGTATGAGCCTGATGAGTGAAAATCCCAGGCCTAACCTAGACCTAACATGCGTTATCCTCAAAAATATTGGTCGAAACCTGGTATTTTCGACTGTTTCAGTGTGGTACCACATTACTATGTGATCCAAACCAGAAAATAACCCAGGATCTGTTCAACGAGTATGTGAAGTGTGCGAAAGTATGAGTCTGATGAGTGAAATTCCCAGACCTAACCTAGACCTAACATGCGTTATCCTCTAAAATATTGATCCAAACCAGGTTTAATGGACTGTTTCAGTGTGGTACCACACTACTACGTGATCCAAACCAGAAAAAACCCAGGATCTGTTCAAAAAGTATGTGAAAAACGCGAAAGTATGAGCCTGGTGAGGGCAAATCCAAGACCTATCCCAGACCTAACTTGCGTTCTCCTGTAAGAGTTTGATGGAAACCAGGTTTAATTGACCGTTTCAGTGTGGTACCACATTACTACGTGACCTAATCCAGAAATAGCCCAGGATCTAGCCATGAAGTATGAGAAATATGCGGAAGTATGAGCCTGACGAGGGCAAATCCTAGACCTAACCCAGACCTGACATGCGTTATCCTCTAAAATATTTATCAAGACCAGGTTTAATTGATTGTTTCAGTGTAGTTCCACATTACTACGTGATCCAAACCAGAAAAAACCCAGGATCTGATCAACGAGTATGTGAAGTGTGCGAAAGTATGAGTCTGATGAGGGCAAATCCCCGACCTATCCCAGACCTAACATGCGTTATCCTCTAAAATATTGATCCAAACCAGGTTTAATGGACTGTTTCAGTGTGGTACCATACTACTACGTGATCCAAACCAGAAAAAACCCAGGATCTGTTCAACATGTATGTGAAAAACGCGAAAGTATGAGCCTGATGAGGGCAAATCCCAGACCTATCCCAGACCTAACTTGCGTTGTCCTCTAAGATATTGATGGAAACCAGGTTTAATTGACTGTTTCTGTGTTGCACTTCATTACTACGTGATGCAATCCAGAAAAAGCGCAGCATCTAGCCATCAAGTATGAGAAATATGCGAAAGAATGAGCCTGATGAGAGCAAATCCCAGACCTAACCTAGACCTAACATGTATTATTCTCAAAAATATTGATCGAAACCAGGTTTAATTGACTGTTTCAGTGTGGTCCCTCATTACTACGTGATCCAAACCAGAAAAAACCCAGGATCCGTACAACAAGTATGTGAAGAATGCGAAAGTATGAGTCTGATGAGTGAAAATCCCAGACCTAACCTAGACCTAACATGCGTTATCCTGTAAAATATTGATCCAAACCAGGTTTTATGGACTGTTTCAGTGTGGTACCACACTACTACGTGATCCAAACCAGAAAAAACCCAGGATCTGTTCAACATGTATGTGAAAAACGCGAAAGTATGAGCCTGATGAGGGCAAATCCCAGACCTATCCCAGACCTAACTTGCGTTGTCCTCTAAGATATTGATGGAAACCAGGTTCAATTGACTGTTTCTGTGTTGTATTTCATTACTACGTGATGCAATCCAGAAAAAGCCCAGCATCTAGCCATCAAGTATGAGAAATATGCGAAAGAATGAGCCTGATGAGAGCAAATCCCAGACCTTATCTAGACCTAACATGTATTATTCTCAGAAATATTGATCGAAACCAGGTTTAATTGACTGTTTCAGTGTGGTCCCACATTACTACGTGATCCAAACCAGAAAAAACCCAGGATCCGTACAACAAGTATGTGAAGAATGCGAAAGTATGAGTCTGATGAGTGAAAATCCCAGGCCTAACCTAGACCTAACATGCGTTATCCTCAAAAATATTGATCGAAACCTGGTTTAATCGACTGTTTCAGTGTGGTACCACATTACTATGTGATCCAAACCAGAAAATAACCCAGGATCTGTTCAACGAGTATGTGAAGTGTGCGAAAGTATGAGTCTGATGAGGTCAAATCCCAAACCAATCCCAGACTTAACTTGCGTTATCCTCTAAAATATTGATCGAAACCAGGTTTAATCGACTGTTTCAGTGTGGTACCACATTACTACGTGATCCAAACCAGAAAAAACCCAGGATCCGTTCAACAAGTATGTGAAGAATGCGAATGTATGAGTCTGATCAATGAAAATCTCAGGCCTTACCTAGACCTAACTTGCGTTGTCCTCTAAAATATTGATGAAAACCAGGTTTCATTGACTGTTTCAGTGTGGTACTACATTACTACGTGATGCAATCCAGAAAAAGCCCAGGATCTAGCCATCAAGTATGAGATATATGCGAAAGAATGAGCCTGATGAGAGCAAATCCCAGACCTAACCTAGACCTAACATGCGTTATCCTCTAAAATATTGAGCGAAACCAGGTTTAATGAACTGTTTCAGTGTGGTCCCACATTACTACGTGATCCAAACCAGAAAAAACCCAGGATCCGTTCAACAAGTATGTGAAGAATGCGAAAGTATGAGTCTGATGAGTGAAAATCCCAGACCTAACCGAGGCCTAACATGCGTCATCCTCTAAAATATTGATTGAAACCAGGTTTAATTGACTGTTTCAGCGTGGTACCACATTACTACGTGATACAATCCAGAAACAGCCCAGGATCTAGCCATGAAGTATGAGAAATATGCGAAAGTATGAGCCTGATGAGGGCAAATCCTAGACCTAACCCAGACCTAACATGCGTTATCCTCTAAAATATTTATCAAGACCAGGTTTAATTGATTGTTTCAGTGTGGTCCCACATTACTAAGTGATGCAAACCAGAAAAAACCCAGGATCTGTTCAACGAGTATGTGAAGTGTGCGAAAGTATGAGACTGATGGGGTCAAATCCCAGACCTATCCCAGACCTAACTTGCGTTATCCTCTAAAATATTGATTGAAACCAGGTTTAATCGACTGTTTCAGTGTGGTACCACATTACTACGTGATTCAAACCAGAAAAAACCCAGGATCAGTTCAACAAGTATGTGAAGAATGCGAAAGTATGAGTCTGATGAGTGAAAATCCCAGACCTAACCGAGGCCTAACATGCGTCATCCTCTAAAATATTGATTGAAACCAGGTTTAATTGACTGTTTCAGCGTGGTACCACATTACTACGTGATACAATCCAGAAACAGCCCAGGATCTAGCCATGAAGTATGAGAAATATGCGAAAGAATGAGCCTGATGAGAGCAAATCCCAGACCTAACCTAGACATCACATGAATTATTCTCTAAAATATTGATCGAAACCAGGTTTAATGGACTCTTTCAGTGTGGTACCACACTACTACGTGATAAAACCCAGAAAAAACCCAGGATCTAGCCATGAAGTATGAGAAATACGCGAAAGTATGAGTCTGATGAGTGAAAATCCCAGGGCTAACCTAGACCTAACATGCGTTATCCTCTAAAATATTGATCGCAACCAGGTTTAATCGACTGTTTCAGTGTGGTACCACATCACTACGTGATCCAAACCAGAAAATACCCAGGATCTGTTTAACGAGTATGTGAAGTGTGCGAAAGTGTGAGTTTGATGAGGTCAAATCCCAGACCAATCCCAGACTTAACTTGCGTTATCCTCTAAAATATTGATCGCAACCAGGTTTAATCGACTGTTTCAGTGTGGTACCACATTACTATGTGATCCAAACCAGAAAATAACCCAGGATCTGTTCAACGAGTATGTGAACTGTGCGAAAGTATGAGTTTGATGAGGTCTAATCCCAGACCAATCCCAGACTTAACTTGCGTTATCCTCTAAAATATTGATCGCAACCAGGTTTAATCGACTGTTTCAGTGTGGTACCACATTACTACGTGATCCAAACCAGAAAAAACCCAGGATCCGTTCAACAAGTATGAGAAGAATGCGAATGTATGAGTCTGATCAGTGAAAATCTCAGGCCTTACCTAGACCTAACTTGCGTTGTCCTCTAAAATATTGATGAAAACCAGGTTTCATTGACTGTTTCAGTGTGGTACTACATTACTACGTGATGCAATCCAGAAAAAGCCCAGGATCTAGCCATCAAGTATGTGAAAAACGCGGAAAGTATGAGCCTGATGAGGGCAAATCCCAGACCTATCCCAGACCTAACATGCGTTGTCCTCTAAGATATTGATGGAAACCTGGTTTAATTGACTGTTTCTGTGTTGTACTTCATTACTACGTGATGCAATCCAGAAAAAGCGCAGCATCTAGCCATCAAGTATGAGAAATATGCGAAAGAATGAGCCTGATGAGAGCAAATCCAAGACCTAACCTAGACCTAACATGTATTATTCTCAAAAATATTGATCGAAACCAGGTTTAATTGACTGTTTCAGTGTGGTCCCACATTACTACGTGATCCAAACTAGAAAAAACCCGGGATCCGTACAACAAGTATGTGAAGAATGCGAAAGTATGAGTCTGATGAGTGAAAATCCCAGACCTAACCTAGACCTAACATGCGTTATGCTCTAAAATATTGATCCAAATCAGGTTTAATGGACTGTTTCAGTGTGGTACCACACTACTACGTGATCCAAACCAGAAAAAACCCAGGATCTGTTCAACAAGTATGTGAAAAACGCGAAAGTATGAGCCTGATGAGGGCAAATCCCAGACCTATCCCAGACCTAACTTGCGTTGTCCTCTAAGATATTGATGGAAACCAGGTTTAATTGACTGTTTCTGTGTTGTACTTCATTACTACGTGATGCAATCCAGAAAAAGCCCAGCATCTAGCCATCAAGTATGAGAAATATGCGAAAGAATGAGCCTGATGAGAGCAAATCCCAGACCTAACCTAGACCTAACATGTATTATTCTCAAGAATATTGATCGAAACCAGGTTTAATTGACTGTTTCAGTGTGGTCCCACATTACTACGTGATCCAAACCAGAAAAAACCCAGGATCCGTACAACAAGTATGTGAAGAATGCGAAAGTATGAGTCTGATGAGTGAAAATCCCAGGCCTAACCTAGACCTAACATGCGTTATCCTCAAAAATATTGATCGAAACCTGGTTTAATCGACTGTTTCAGTGTGGTACCACATTACTATGTGATCCAAACCAGAAAATAACCCAGGATCTGTTCAACGAGTATGTGAAGTGTGCGAAAGTATGAGTCTGATGAGGTCAAATCCCAAACCAATCCCAGACTTAACTTGCGTTATCCTCTAAAATATTGATCGAAACCAGGTTTAATCGACTGTTTCAGTGTGGTACCACATTACTACGTGATCCAAACCAGAAAAAACCCAGGATCCGTTCAACAAGTATGTGAAGAATGCGAATGTATGAGTCTGATCAGTGAAAATCTCAGGCCTTACCTAGACCTAACTTGCGTTGTCCTCTAAAATATTGATGAAGACCAGGTTTCATTGACTGTTTCAGTGTGGTACTACATTACTACGTGATGCAATCCAGAAAAAGCCCAGGATCTAGCCATCAAGTATGAGAAATATGCGAAAGAATGAGCCTGATGAGAGCAAATCCCAGACCTAACCTAGACCTAACATGCGTTATCCTCTAAAATATTGAGCGAAACCAGGTTTAATGAACTGTTTCAGTGTGGTCCCACATTACTACGTGATCCAAACCAGAAAAAACCCAGGATCCGTTCAACAAGTATGTGAAGAATGCGAAAGTATGAGTCTGATGAGTGAAAATCCCAGACCTAACCGAGGCCTAACATGCGTCATCCTCTAAAATATTGATTGAAACCAGGTTTAATTGACTGTTTCAGCGTGGTACCACATTACTACGTGATACAATCCAGAAACAGCCCAGGATCTAGCCATGAAGTATGAGAAATATGCGAAAGTATGAGCCTGATGAGGGCAAATCCTAGACCTAACCCAGACCTAACATGCGTTATCCTCTAAAATATTTATCAAGACCAGGTTTAATTGATTGCTTCAGTGTGGTCCCACATTACTAAGTGATGCAAACCAGAAAAAACCCAGGATCTGTTCAACGAGTATGTGAAGAATGCGAAAGTATGAGTCTGATGAGTGAAAATCCCAGACCTAACCGAGGCCTAACATGCGTCATCCTCTAAAATATTGATTGAAACCAGGTTTAATTGACTGTTTCAGCGTGGTACCACATTACTACGTGATACAATCCAGAAACAGCCCAGGATCTAGCCATGAAGAATGAGAAATATGCGAAAGAATGAGCCTGATGAGAGCAAATCCCAGACCTAACCTAGACATCACATGAATTATTCTCTAAAATATTGATCGAAACCTGGTTTAATCGACTGTTTCAGTGTGGTACCACATTACTATGTTATCCAAACCAGAAAATAACCCAGGATCTGTTCAACGAGTATGTGAAGTGTGCGAAAGTATGAGTCTGATGGGGTCAAATCCCAGACCTATCCCAGACCTAACTTGCGTTATCCTCTAAAATATTGATTGAAACCAGGTTTAATCGACTGTTTCAGTGTGGTACCATATTACTACGTGATCTAATCCAGAAATAGCCCAGGATCTAGCCATGAAGTATGAGAAATATGCGAAAGTATGAGTCTGATGAGTGAAAATCCCAGGGCTAACCTAGACCTAACATGCGTTATCCTCTAAAACATTGATCCAAACCAGGTTTAATGGACTCTTTCAGTGTGGTACCACACTACTACGTGATAAAGACCAGAAAAAACCCAGGATCTAGCCATGAAGTATGAGAAATATGCGAAAGTATGAGTCTGATGAGTGAAAATCCCAGGGCTAACCTAGACCTAACATGCGTTATCCTCTAAAATATTGATCGCAACCAGGTTTAATCGACTGTTTCAGTGTGGAACCACATCACTACGTGATCCAAACCAGAAAATACCCAGGATCTGTTTAACGAGTATGTGAAGTGTGCGAATGTGTGAGTTTGATGAGGTCAAATCCCAGACCAATCCCAGACTTAACTTGCGCTATCCTCTAAAATATTGATCGCAACCAGGTTTAATCGACTGTTTCAGTGTGGTACCACATTACTATGTGATCCAAACCAGAAAATAACCCAGGATCTGTTCAACGAGTATGTGAACTGTGCGAAAGTATGAGTTTGATGAGGGCAAATCCCAGACCTATCCCAGACCTAACATGCGTTATCCTCTAAAATATTTATCAAGATCAGGTATAATTGATTGTTTCAGTGTGGTCCCACACTACTACGTGATCCAAACCAGAAAAAACCCAGGATCTGTTCAACAAGTATGTGAAAAACGCGGAAAGTATGAGCCTGATGAGGGCAAATCCCAGACCTATCCCAGACCTAACTTGCGTTGTCCTCTAAGATAATGATGGAAACCAGGTTTAATTGACAGTTTCAGTGTTGTACTTCATTACTACGTGATGCAATCCAGAAAAAGCCCAGCATCTAGCCATCAAGTATGAGAAATATGCGAAAGAATGAGCCTGATGAGAGCAAATCCCAGACCTAACCTAGACATAACATTCTCTAAAATATTGATCGAAACCAGGTTTAATTGACTGTTTCAGTGTGGTCCCACATTACTACGTGATCCAAACCAGAAAATAACCCAGGATCTGTCAAACGAGTATGTGAACTGTGCGAAAGTATGAGTCTGATGAGGGCAAATCCCAGACCTATCCCAGACCTAACATGCGTTATCCTCTAAAATATTTATCAAGATCAGGTATAATTGATTGTTTCAGTGTGGTCCCACACTACTACGTGATCCAAACCAGAAAAAACCCAGGATCCGTTCAACAAGTATGTGAAGAATGCGAAAGTATGAGTCTGATGAGTGAAAATTCCAGGCCTAACCTAGACCTAACATGCGTTATCCTCAAAAATATTGATCGAAACCTGGTTTAATCGACTGTTTCAGTGTGGTACCACATTACTACGTGATCCAAACCAGAAAAAACCCAGGATCCGTTCAACAAGTATGTGAAGAATGCGAAAGTATGAGTCTGATCAGTGAAAATCTCAGGCCTTACCTAGACCTAACTTGCGTTGTCCTCTAAAATATTGATGAAAACCAGGTTTCATTGACTGTTTCAGTGTGGTACTACATTACTACGTGATGCAATCCAGAAAAAGCCCAGGATCTAGCCATCAAGTATGAGAAATATGCGAAAGAATGAGCCTGATGAGAGCAAATCCCAGACCTAACCTAGACCTAACATGCGTTATCCTCTAAAATATTGAGCGAAACCAGGCTTAATGAACTGTTTCAGTGTGGTCCCACATTACTACGTGATCCAAACCAGAAAAAACCCAGGATCAGTTCAACAAGTATGTGAAGAATGCGAAAGTATGAGTCTGATGAGTGAAAATCCCAGACCTAACCGAGGCCTAACATGCGTTATCCTCTAAAATATTGATTGAAACCAGGTTTAATTGACTGTTTCAGCGTGTTACCACATTACTACGTGATACAATCCAGAAACAGCCCAGGATCTAGCCATGAAGTATGAGAAATATGCGAAAGTATGAGCCTGATGAGGGCAAATCCTAGACCTAACCCAGACCTAACATGCGTTATCCTCTAAAATATTTATCAAGACCAGGTTTAATTGGGTGTTTCAGTGTGGTTCCACATTACTAAGTGATCCAAACCAGAAAAAACCCAGGATCTGTTCAACATGTATGAGAAATATGCGAAAGAATGAGCCTGATGAAAGCAAATCCCAGACCTAACCTAGACGTCACATGAATTATTCTCTAAAATATTGATCGAAACCTGGCTTAATCGACTCTTTCAGTGTGGTACCACATTACTATGTTATCCAAACCAGAAAATAACCCAGGATCTGTTCAACGAGTATGTGAAGTGTGCGAAAGTATGAGTCTGATGGGGTCAAATCCCAGACCTATCCCAGACCTAACTTGCGTTATCCTCTAAAATATTGATTGAAACTAGGTTTAATCGACTGTTTTAGTGTGGTACCACATTACTACGTGATACAAACCAGAAAAAACCCAGGATCAGTTCACAAGTATGTGAAGAATGCGAAAGTATGAGTCTGATGAGTGAAAATCCCAGGGCTAACCTAGACCTAACATGCGTTATCCTCTAAAATATTGATCCAAACCAGGTTTAATGGACTCTTTCAGTGTGGTACCACACTACTACGTGATACAAACCAGAAAAAACCCAGGATCTGTTCAACAAGTATGTGAAAAACGCGAAAGTATGAGCCTGATGAGGGCAAATGCCAGACCTATCCCAGACCTAACTTGCGTTGTCCTCTAAGATATTGATGGAAACCAGGTTTAATTGACTGTTTCAGTGTTGCACTTCATTACTACGTGATGCAATCCAGAAAAAGCCCAGGATCTAGCCATCAAGTATGAGAAATATGCGAAAGAATGAGCCTGATGAGAGCAAATCACAGACCTAACCTAGACCTAACATGAATTATTCTCCAAAATGTTGATCGAAACCAGGTTTAATTGACTGTTTCAGTGTGGTCCCACATTACTACGTGATCCAAACCAGAAAAAACCTAGGATCCGTTCAACAAGTATGTGAAGAATGCGAAAGTATGAGCCTGACGAGTGAAAATCCCAGGCCTAACCTAGACCTAACATGCGTTATCCTCAAAAATATTGATCGAAACCTGGTTTAATCGACTGTTTCAGTGTGGTACCACATCACTACGTGATCCAAACCAGAAAATACCCAGGATCTGTTCAACGAGTATGTGAAGTGTGCGAAAGTGTGGGTCTGATGAGGTCAAATCCCAGACCAATCCCAGACTTAACTTGCGTTATCCTCTAAAATA
This sequence comes from Colletes latitarsis, assembly GCF_051014445.1. Classification (NCBI taxonomy): domain Eukaryota; kingdom Metazoa; phylum Arthropoda; class Insecta; order Hymenoptera; family Colletidae; genus Colletes; species Colletes latitarsis. Next base: position 28,012,031 of record NW_027488366.1, on the reverse strand, counting down.
TTGATCGAAACCAGGTTTAATCGACTGTTTCAGTGTGGTACCACATTACTACGTGATCCAAACCAGAAAAAACCCAGGATCCGTTCAACAAGTATGTGAAGAATGCGAAAGTATGAGCCTGACGAGTGAAAATCCCAGGGCTAGCCTAGACCTAACATGCGTTATCCTCTAAAATATTGATCCAAACCAGGTTCAATGGACTGTTTCAGTGTGGTATCATACTACTACGTGATCCAAACCAGAAAAAACCCAGGATCTGTTCAAAAAGTATGTGAAAAACGCGAAAGTATGAGCCTGATGAGGGCAAATCCGAGACCTATCCCAGACCTAACTTGCGTTGTCCTTTAAGATATTGATGGAAACCAAGTTTAATTGACTGTTTCAGTGTGGTACCACATTACTACGTGATCTAATCCAGAAACAGCCCAGGATCTAGCCATGAAGTATGAGAAATATGCGAAAGTATGAGCCTGACGAGGGCAAATCCTAGACCTTACCCAGACCTAACATGCGTTATCCTTTAAAATATTTATCAAGACCAGGTTTAATTGATTGTTTCAGTGTGGTTCCACATTACTACGTGATCCAAACCAGAAAAAACCCAGGATCTGTTCAACGAGTATGTGAAGTGTGCGAAAGTATGAGTCTGATGAGGGCAAATCCCCGACCTATCCCAGACCTAACATGCGTTATCCTCTAAAATATTTATCAAGACCAGGTTTAATTGATTGTTTCAGTGTGGTCCCACATTACTACGTGATCCAAACCAGAAAAAACCCATGATCCGTTCAACAAGTATGTGAAGAATGCGAAAGTATGAGTCTGATGAGTGAAAATCCCAGACCTAACCAAGACCTAACATGCGTTATCCTCAAAAATATTGACCGAAACCTGGTTTAATTGACTGTTTCAGTGTGGTACCACATTACTATGTGATCCAAACCAGAAAATAACCCAGGATCTGTTCAACGAGTATGTGAACTGTGCGAAATTATGAGTCTGATGAGGGTAAATCCCAGACCTATCCCAGACCTAACATGCGTTATCCTCTAAAATATTTATCAAGATCAGGTTTAATTGATTGTTTCAGTGTGGTCCCACACTACTACGTGATCCAAACCAGAAAAAACCCAGGATCTGTTCAACAAGTATGTGAAAAACGCGGAAAGTATGAGCCTGATGAGGGCAAATCCCAGACCTATCCCAGACCTAACTTGCGTTGTCCTCTAAGATAATGATGGAAACCAGTTTTAATTGACTGTTTCAGTGTTGTACTTCATTACTACGTGATGCAATCCAGAAAAAGCCCAGCATCTAGCCATCAAGTATGAGAAATATGCGAAAGAATGAGCCTGATGAGAGCAGATCCCAGACCTAACCTAGACATAACATGAATTATTCTCTAAAATATTGATCGAAACCAGGTTTAATTGACTGTTTCAGTGTGGTCCCACATTACTACGTGATCCAAACCAGAAAATAACCCAGGATCTGTCAAACGAGTATGTGGAGTGTGCGAAAGTATGAGCCTGATGAGAGCAAATCCCAGACCTAACCTAGACCTAACATGAATTATTCTCTAAAATATTGATCGAATCTAGGTTTAATTGACTGTTTCAGTGTGGCCCAACATTACTACGTGATCCAAACCAGAAAAAACCCAGGATCCGTTCAACAAGTATGTGGAGAATGCGAAAGTATGAGACTGATGAGTGAAAATCCCAGGCCTAACCTAGACCTAACATGCGTTATCCTCAAAAATATTGATCGAAACCTGGTTTAATCGACTGTTTCAGTGTGGTACCACATTACTATGTTATCCAAACCAGAAAATAACCCAGGATCTGTTCAACGAGTATGTGAAGTGTGCGAAAGTATGAGTCTGATGAGGTCAAATCCCAAACCAATCCCAGGCTTAGCTTGCGTTATCCTCTAAAATATTGATCGAAACCTGGTTTAATCGACTGTTGCAGTGTGGTACCACATTACTACGTGTTCCAAACCAGAAAAAACCCAGGTTCCGTTCAACAAGTATGTGAAGAATGCGAAAGTATGAGTCTGATGAGTGAAAATCCCAGACCTAACCGAGGCCTAACATGCGTTATCCTCTAAAATATTGATTGAAACCAGGTTTAATTGACTGTTTCAGCGTGGTACCACATTACTACGTGATACAATCCAGAAACAGCCCAGGATCTAGCCATGCAGTATGAGAAATATGCGAAAGTATGAGCCTGATGAGGGCAAATCCTAGACCTAACCCAGACCCAACATGCGTTATCCTCTAAAATATTTATCAAGACCAGGTTTAATTGATTGTTTCAGTGTGGTCCCACATTACTAAGTGATCCAAACGTGAAAAAACCCAGGATCTGTTCAACATGTATGAGAAATATGCGAAAGAATGAGCCTGATGAGAGCAAATCCCAAACCTAACCTAGACATCACATGAATTATTCTCCAAAATATTGATCGAAACCTGGTTTAATCGACTGTTTCAGTGTGGTACCACATTACTATGTGATCCAAACCAGAAAATAACCCAGGATCTGTTCAACGAGTATGTGAAGTGTGCGAAAGTATGAGTCCGATGGGGTCAAATCCCAGACCTATCCCAGACCTAACTTGCGTTGTCCTCTAAGATAATGATGGAAACCAGGTTTAATTGACTGTTTCAGTGTTGTACTTCATTACTACGTGATGCAATCCAGAAAAAGCCCAGCATCTAGCCATCAAGTATGAGAATTATGCGAAAGAATGAGCCTGATGAGAGCAGATCCCAGACCTAACCTAGACATAACATAAATTATTCTCTAAAATATTGATCGAAACCAGGTTTAATTGACTGTTTCAGTGTGGTCCCACATTACTACGTGATCCAAACCAGAAAATAACCCAGGATCTGTCAAACGAGTATGTGAAGTGTGCGAAATTATGAGCCTGATGAGAGCAAATCCCAGACCTAACCTAGACCTAACATGAATTATTCTCTAAAATATTGATCGAATCTAGGTTTAATTGACTGTTTCAGTGTGGCCCCACATTACTACGTGATCCAAACCAGAAAAAACCCAGGATCCGTTCAACAAGTATGTGAAGAATGCGAAAGTATGAGACTGATGAGTGAAAATCCCAGGCCTAACCTAGACCTAACATGCGTTATCCTCAAAAATATTGATCGAAACCTGGTTTAATCGACTGTTTCAGTGTGGTACCACATTACTATGTTATCCAAACCAGAAAATAACCCAGGATCTGTTCAACGAGTATGTGAAGTGTGCGAAAGTATGAGTCTGATGAGGTCAAATCCCAAACCAATCCCAGGCTTAGCTTGCGTTATCCTCTAAAATATTGATCGAAACCTGGTTTAATCGACTGTTGCAGTGTGGTACCACATTACTACGTGTTCCAAACCAGAAAAAACCCAGGTTCCGTTCAACAAGTATGTGAAGAATGCGAAAGTATGAGTCTGATGAGTGAAAATCCCAGACCTAACCGAGGCCTAACATGCGTTATCCTCTAAAATATTGATTGAAACCAGGTTTAATTGACTGTTTCAGCGTGGTACCACATTACTACGTGATACAATCCAGAAACAGCCCAGGATCTAGCCATGCAGTATGAGAAATATGCGAAAGTATGAGCCTGATGAGGGCAAATCCTAGACCTAACCCAGACCCAACATGCGTTATCCTCTAAAATATTTATCAAGACCAGGTTTAATTGATTGTTTCAGTGTGGTCCCACATTACTAAGTGATCCAAACGTGAAAAAACCCAGGATCTGTTCAACATGTATGAGAAATATGCGAAAGAATGAGCCTGATGAGAGCAAATCCCAAACCTAACCTAGACATCACATGAATTATTCTCCAAAATATTGATCGAAACCTGGTTTAATCGACTGTTTCAGTGTGGTACCACATTACTATGTGATCCAAACCAGAAAATAACCCAGGATCTGTTCAACGAGTATGTGAAGTGTGCGAAAGTATGAGTCCGATGGGGTCAAATCCCAGACCTATCCCAGACCTAACTTGCGTTGTCCTCTAAGATAATGATGGAAACCAGGTTTAATTGACTGTTTCAGTGTTGTACTTCATTACTACGTGATGCAATCCAGAAAAAGCCCAGCATCTAGCCATCAAGTATGAGAATTATGCGAAAGAATGAGCCTGATGAGAGCAGATCCCAGACCTAACCTAGACATAACATAAATTATTCTCTAAAATATTGATCGAAACCAGGTTTAATTGACTGTTTCAGTGTGGTCCCACATTACTACGTGATCCAAACCAGAAAATAACCCAGGATCTGTCAAACGAGTATGTGAAGTGTGCGAAATTATGAGCCTGATGAGAGCAAATCCCAGACCTAACCTAGACCTAACATGAATTATTCTCTAAAATATTGATCGAATCTAGGTTTAATTGACTGTTTCAGTGTGGCCCCACATTACTACGTGATCCAAACCAGAAAAAACCCAGGATCCGTTCAACAAGTATGTGAAGAATGCGAAAGTATGAGACTGATGAGTGAAAATCCCAGGCCTAACCTAGACCTAACATGCGTTATCCTCAAAAATATTGATCGAAACCTGGTTTAATCGACTGTTTCAGTGTGGTACCACATTACTATGTTATCCAAACCAGAAAATAACCCAGGATCTGTTCAACGAGTATGTGAAGTGTGCGAAAGTATGAGTCTGATGAGGTCAAATCCCAAACCAATCCCAGACTTAACTTGCGTTATCCTCTAAAATATTGATCGAAACCAGGTTTAATCGACTGTTGCAGTGTGGTACCACATTACTACGTGATCCAAACCAGAAAAAACCCAGGATCCGTCCAACAAGTATGTGAAGAATGCGAAAGTATGAGTCTGATCAGTGAAAATCTCAGGCCTTACCTAGACCTAACTTGCGTTGTCCTCTAAAACATTGATGAAAACCAGGTTTCATTGACTGTTTCAGTGTGGTACTACATTACTACGTGATGCAATCCAGGAAAAGCCCAGGATCTAGCCAACAAGTATGAGAAATATGCGAAAGAATGAGCCTGATGAGAGCAAATCCCAGACCTAACCTAGACCTAACATGCGTTATCCTCTAAAATATTGAGCGAAACCAGGTTTAATGAACTGTTTCAGTGTGGTCCCACATTACTACGTGATCCAAACCAGAAAAAACCCAGGATCCGTTCAACAAGTATGTGAAGAATGCGAAAGTATGAGTCTGATGAGTGAAAATCCCAGGGCTAACCTAGACCTGACATGCGTTATCCTCTAAAATATTGATCGCAACCAGGTTTAATCGACTGTTTCAGTGTGGTACCACATCACTACGTGATCCAAACCAGAAAATACCCAGGATCCGTTCAACAAGTATGTGAAGAATGCGAAAGTATGAGTCTGATGAGTGATAATCCCAGACTAACCTAGACCTAACATGCGTTATCCTCTAAAATATTGATCCAAACCAGGTTCAATGGACTGTTTCAGTGTGGTACCATACTACTACGCGATCCAAACCAGAAAAAACCCAGGATCTGTTCAAAAAGTATGTGAAAAACGCGAAAGTATGAGCCTGATGAGGGCAAATCCAAGACCTATCCCAGACCTAACTTGCGTTGTCCTTTAAGATATTGATGGAAACCAAGTTTAATTGACTGTTTCAGGGTGGTACCACATTACTACGTGATCTAATCCAGAAATAGCCCAGGATCAGGCCATGAAGTATGAGAAATATGCGAAAGTATGAGCCTGACGAGGGCAAATCCTAGACCTTACCCAGACCTAACATGCGTTAACCTCTAAAATATTTATCAAGACCAGGTTTAATTGACTATTTCAGTGTGGTACCACATTACTACGTGATCCAATCCAGAAATAGCCCAGGATCTAGCCATGAAGTATGAGAAATATGCGAAGGTATGAGCCTGATGAGGGCAAATCCTAGACCTATCCCAGACCTAACATGCGTTATCCTCTAAAATATTTATCAAGACCAGGTTTAATTAATTGTTTCAGTGTGGTCCCACATTACTACCTGATCCAAACCAGAAAAAACCCATGATCCGTTCAACAAGTATGTGAAGAATGCGAAAATATGAGTCTGATGAGTGAAAATCCCAGACCTAACCAAGACCTAACATGCGTTATCCTCAAAAATATTGATCGAAACCTGGTTTAATTGACTGTTTCAGCGTGGTACCAAATTACTACGTGATACAATCCAGAAACAGCCCAGGATCTAGTCATGAAGTATGAGAAATATGCGAAAGTATGAGTCTGATGAGTGAAAATCCCAGGGCTAACCTAGACCTAACATGCGTTATCCTCTAAAATATTGATCGCAACCAGGTTTAATCGACTGTTTCAGTGTGGTACCACATCACTACGTGATCCAAACCAGAAAATACCCAGGATCTGTTCAACGAGTATGTGAAGTGTGCGAAAGTGTGAGTCTGATGAGGTCAAATCCCAGACCAATCCCAGACTTAACTTGCGTTATCCTCTAAAATATTGATCGAAACCAGGTTTAATCGACTGTTTCAGTGTGGTACCACATTACTACGTGATCCAAACCAGAAAAAACCCAGGATCCGTTCAACAAGTATGTGAAGAATGCGAAAGTATGAGTCTGATCAGTGAAAATCTCAGGCCTTACCTAGACCTAACTTGCGTTGTCCTCTAAAATATTGATGAAAACCAGGTTTCATTGACTGTTTCAGTGTGGTACTACATTACTACGTGATGCAATCCAGAAAAAGCCCAGGATCTAGCCATCAAGTATGAGCAATATGCGAAAGAATGAGCCTGATGAGAGCAAATCCCAGACCTAACCTAGACCTAACATGCGTTATCCTCTAAAATATTGAGCGAAACCAGGTTTAATGAACTGTTTCAGTGTGGTCCCACATTACTACGTGATACAAACCAGAAAAAACCCAGGATCTGTTCAACATGTATGAGAAATATGCGAAAGAATGAGCCTGATGAGAGCAAATCCCAGACCTAACCTAGACATCACATGAATTATTCTCTAAAATATTGATCGAAACCTGGTTTAATCGACTGTTTCAGTGTGGTACCACATTACTATGTGATCCAAACCAGAGAATAACCCAGGATCTGTTCAACGAGTATGTGAAGTGTGCGAAAGTATGAGTCTGATGTGGTCAAATCCCAGACCTATCCCAGACCTAACTTGCGTTATCCTCTAAAATATTGATTGAAACCAGGTTTAATCGACTGTTTCAGTGTGGTACCACATTACTACGTGATCCAAACCAGAAAAAACCCAGGATCAGTTCAACAAGTATGTGAAGAATGCGAAAGTATGAGTCTGATGAGTGAAAATCCCAGGGCTAACCTAGACCAAACATGCGTTATCCTCTAAGATATTGATGGAAACCAGGTTTAATTGACTGTTTCAGTGTTGTACTTCATTACTACGTGATGCAATCCAGAAAAAGCCCAGGATCTAGCCATCAAGTATGAGAAATATGCGAAAGAATGAGCCTGATGAGAGCAAGTCCCAGACCTAACCTAGACATAACATGAATTATTCTCTAAAATATTGATCGAAACCAGGTTTAATTGACTGTTTCAGTGTGGTCCCACATTACTACGTGATCCAAACCAGAAAAAACCCAGGATCCGTTCAACAAGTATGTGAAGAATGCGAAAGTATGAGCCTGATGAGTGAAAACCCCAGGCCTAACCTAGACCTGACATGCGTTATCCTCAAAAATATTGATCGAAACCTGGTTTAATCGACTGTTTCAGTGTGGTACCACACTACTACGTGATCCAAACCAGAAAAAACCCAGGATCTGTTCAACAAGTATGTGAAAAACGCGGAAAGTATGAGCCTGATGAGGGCAAATCCCAGACCTATCCCAGACCTAACTTGCGTTGTCCTCTAAGATATTGATGGAAACCTGGTTTAATTGACTGTTTCAGTGTTGTACTTCATTACTACGTGATGCAATCCAGAAAAAGCCCAGGATCTAGATATCAAGTATGAGAAATATGCGAATGAATGAGCCTGATGAGAGCAAATCCCAGACCTAACCTAGACCTAACATGAATTATTCTCTAAAATATTGATCGAAACCAGGTTCAATTGACTGTTTCAGTGTGGTCCCACATTACTACGTGATCCAAACCAGAAAAAACCCAGGATCCGTTCAACAAGTATGTGAAGAATGCGAAAGTATGAGCCTGATGAGTGAAAACCCCAGGCCTAACCTAGACCTGACATGCGTTATCCTCAAAAATATTGATCGAAACCTGGTTTAATCGACTGTTTCAGTGTGGTACCACACTACTACGTGATCCAAACCAGAAAAAACCCAGGATCTGTTCAACAAGTATGTGAAAAACGCGGAAAGTATGAGCCTGATGAGGGCAAATCCCAGACCTATCCCAGACCTAACTTGCGTTGTCCTCTAAGATATTGATGGAAACCTGGTTTAATTGACTGTTTCAGTGTTGTACTTCATTACTACGTGATGCAATCCAGAAAAAGCCCAGCATCTAGCCATCAAGTATGAGAAATATGCGAAAGAATGAGCCTGATGAGAGCAAATCCCAAACCTAACCTAGACCTAACATGAATTATTCTCTAAAATATTGATCGAAACCAGGTTTAATTGACTGTTTCAATGTGGTCCCACATTACTACGTGATCCAAACCAGAAAATAACCCAGGATCAGTCAAACGAGTATGTGAAGTGTGCGAAAGTATGAGCCTGATGAGAGCAAATCCCAGACCTAACCTAGACCTAACATGAATTATTCTCTAAAATATTGATCGAATCTAGGTTTAATTGACTGTTTCAGTGTGGCCCCACATTACTACGTGATCCAAACCGGAAAAAACACAGGATCCGTTCAACAAGTATGTGAAGAATGCGAAAGTATGAGACTGATGAGTGAAAATCCCAGGCCTAACCTAGACCTAACATGCGTTATCCTCAAAAATATTGATCGAAACCTGGTTTAATCGACTGTTTCAGTGTGGTACCACATTACTATGTTATCCAAACCAGGAAATAACCCAGGATCTGTTCAACGAGTATGTGAAGTGTGCGAAAGTATGAGTCTGATGAGGTCAAATCCCAAACCAATCCCAGACTTAACTTGCGTTATCCTCTAAAATATTGATCGAAACCAGGTTTAATCGACTGTTGCAGTGTGGTACCACATTACTACGTGATCCAAACCAGAAAAAACCCAGGATCCGTCCAACAAGTATGTGAAGAATGCGAAAGTATGAGTCTGATCAGTGAAAATCTCAGGCCTTACCTAGACCTAACTTGCGTTGTCCTCTAAAACATTGATGAAAACCAGGTTTCATTGACTGTTTCAGTGTGGTACTACATTACTACGTGATGCAATCCAGAAAAAGCCCAGGATCTAGCCAACAAGTATGAGAAATATGCGAAAGAATGAGCCTGATGAGAGCAAATCCCAGACCTAACCTAGACCTAACATGCGTTATCCTCTAAAATATTGAGCGAAACCAGGTTTAATGAACTGTTTCAGTGTGGTCCCACATTACTACGTGATCCAAACCAGAAAAAACCCAGGATCCGTTCAACAAGTATGTGAAGAATGCGAAAGTATGAGTCTGATGAGTGAAAATCCCAGGGCTAACCTAGACCTAACATGCGTTATCCTCTAAAATATTGTTCGCAACCAGGTTTAATCGACTGTTTCAGTGTGGTACCACATCACTACGTGATCCAAACCAGAAAATACCCAGGATCTGTTCAACGAGTATGTGAAGTGTGCGAAAGTGTGAGTCTGATGAGGTCAAATCCCAGACCAATCCCAGACTTAACTTGCGTTATCCTCTAAAATATTGATCGAAACCAGGTTTAATCGACTGTTTCAGTGTGGTACCACATTACTACGTGATCCAAACCAGAAAAAACCCAGGATCCGTTCAACAAGTATGTGAAGAATGCGAAAGTATGAGTCTGATCAGTGAAAATCTCAGGCCTTACCTAGACCTAACTTGCGTTGTCCTCTAAAATATTGATGAAAACCAGGTTTCATTGACTGTTTCAGTGTGGTACTACATTACTACGTGATGCAATCCAGAAAAAGCCCAGGATCTAGCCATCAAGTATGAGCAATATGCGAAAGAATGAGCCTGATGAGAGCAAATCCCAGACCTAACCTAGACCTAACATGCGTTATCCTCTAAAATATTGAGCGAAACCAGGTTTAATGAACTGTTTCAGTGTGGTCCCACATTACTACGTGATACAAACCAGAAAAAACCCAGGATCTGTTCAACATGTATGAGAAATATGCGAAAGAATGAGCCTGATGAGAGCAAATCCCAGACCTAACCTAGACATCACATGAATTATTCTCTAAAATATTGATCGAAACCTGGTTTAATCGACTGTTTCAGTGTGGTACCACATTACTATGTGATCCAAACCAGAGAATAACCCAGGATCTGTTCAACGAGTATGTGAAGTGTGCGAAAGTATGAGTCTGATGTGGTCAAATCCCAGACCTATCCCAGACCTAACTTGCGTTATCCTCTAAAATATTGATTGAAACCAGGTTTAATCGACTGTTTCAGTGTGGTACCACATTACTACGTGATCCAAACCAGAAAAAACCCAGGATCAGTTCAACAAGTATGTGAAGAATGCGAAAGTATGAGTCTGATGAGTGAAAATCCCAGGGCTAACCTAGACCAAACATGCGTTATCCTCTAAGATATTGATGGAAACCAGGTTTAATTGACTGTTTCAGTGTTGTACTTCATTACTACGTGATGCAATCCAGAAAAAGCCCAGGATCTAGCCATCAAGTATGAGAAATATGCGAAAGAATGAGCCTGATGAGAGCAAGTCCCAGACCTAACCTAGACATAACATGAATTATTCTCTAAAATATTGATCGAAACCAGGTTTAATTGACTGTTTCAGTGTGGTCCCACATTACTACGTGATCCAAACCAGAAAATAACCCACGATCTGTCAAACGAGTATGTGAAGTGTGCGAAAGTATGAGCCAGATGAGAGCAAATCCCAGACCTAACCTAGACCTAACATGAATTATTCTCTAAGATATTGATCGAAACTAGGTTTAATTGACTGTTCAGTGTGGTCCCACATTACTACGTGATCCAAACCAGAAAAAACCCAGGATCCGTTCAACAAGTATGTGAAGGATGCGAAAGTATGAGTCTGATGAGTGAAAATCCCAGGCCTAACCTAGACCTAACATGCGTTATCCTCAAAAATATTGATCGAAACCTGGTTTAATCTACCGTTTCAGTGTGGTATCACATTACTATGTGATCTAAACCAGAAAATAACCCAGGATCTGTTCAACGAGTATGTGAAGTGTGCGAAAGTGTGAGTCTGATGAGGTCAAATCCCAGACCAATCCCAGACTTAACTTGCGTTATCCTCTTAAATATTGATCGAAACCAGGTTTAATCGACTGTTTCAGTGTGGTACCACATTACTACGTGATCCAAACCAGAAAAAACCCAGGATCCGTTCAACAAGTATGTGAAGAATGCGAAAGTATGAGTCTGATGAGTGAAAATCCCAGACCTAACCTAGACCTAACATGCGTTATCCTCTAAAATATTTATCAAGACCAGGTTTAATTCATTGTTTCAGTGTGGTCCCACATTACTACGTGATCCAAACCAGAAAAAACCCATGATCCGTTCAACAAGTATGTGAAGAATGCGAAAGTATGAGTCTGATGAGTGAAAATCCCAGGCCTAACCAAGACCTAACATGCGTTGTCCTCAAAAATATTCATCGAAACCTGGTTTAATCGACTGTTTCAGTGTGGTACCACATTACTATGTGATCCAAACCAGAAAATAACCCAGGATCTGTTCCAAAAGTATGTGAAGTGTGCGAAAGTATGAGTCTGATGAGGGCAAATCCCCGACCTGTCCCAGACCTAACTTGCGTTGTCCTCTAAGATATTGATGGAAACCAGGTTTAATTGACTGTTTCAGTGTTGTACTTCATTACTACGCGATGCAATCCAGAAAAAGCCCAGGATCTAGATATCAAGTATGAGAAATATGCGAATGAATGAGCCTGATGAGAGCAAATCCCAGACCTAACCTAGACCTAACATGAATTATTCTCTAAAATATTGATCGAAACCAGGTTCAATTGACTGTTTCAGTGTGGTCCCACATTACTACGTGATCCAAACCAGAAAAAGCCCAGGATCCGTTCAACAAGTATGTGAAGAATGCGAAAGTATGAGCCTGATGAGTGAAAACCCCAGGCCTAACCTAGACCTGACATGCGTTATCCTCAAAAATATTGATCGAAACCTGGTTTAATCGACTGTTTCAGTGTGGTACCACATTACTACGTGATCCAAACCAGAAAAACCCAGGATCTGTTCAACGAGTATGTGTAGTGTGCGAAAGTATGAGTCTGATGAGGGCAAATCCCAGACCTATCCCAGACCTAACATGCGTTATCCTCTAAAATATTTATCAAGACCAGGTTTAATTGATTGTTTCAGTGTGGTCCCACACTACTACGTGATCCAAACCAGAAAAAACCCAGGATCTGTTCAACAAGTATGTGAAAAACGCGGAAAGTATGAGCCTGATGAGGGCAAATCCCAGACCTATCCCAGACCTAACTTGCGTTGTCCTTTAAGATATTGATGGGAACCAAGTTTAATTGACTGTTTCAGGGTGGTACCACATTACTACGTGATCTAATCCAGAAATAGCCCAGGATCAAGCCATGAAGTATGAGAAATATGCGAAAGTATGAGCCTGACGAGGGCAAATCCTAGACCTTACCCAGACCTAACATGCGTTAACCTCTAAAATATTTATCGAGACCAGGTTTAATTGACTATTTCAGTGTGGTACCACATTACTACGTGATCCAATCCAGAAATAGCCCAGGATCTAGCCATGAAGTATGAGAAATATGCGAAGGTATGAGCCTGATGAGGGCAAATCCTAGACCTATCCCAGACCTAACATGCGTTATCCTCTAAAATATTTATCAAGACCAGGTTTAATTAATTGTTTCAGTGTGGTCCCACATTACTACCTGATCCAAACCAGAAAGAACCCATGATCCGTTCAACAAGTATGTGAAGAATGCGAAAATATGAGTCTGATGAGTGAAAATCCCAGACCTAACCAAGACCTAACATGCGTTATCCTCAAAAATATTGATCGAAACCTGGTTTAATTGACTGTTTCAGCGTGGTACCAAATTACTACGTGATACAATCCAGAAACAGCCCAGGATCTAGTCATGAAGTATGAGAAATATGCGAAAGTATGAGTCTGATGAGTGAAAATCCCAGGGCTAACCTAGACCTAACATGCGTTATCCTCTAAAATATTGATCGCAACCAGGTTTAATCGACTGTTTCAGTGTGGTACCACATCACTACGTGATGCAAACCAGAAAATACCCAGAATCTGTTCAACGAGTATGTGAAGTGTGCGAAAGTGTGAGTCTGATGAGGTCAAATCCCAGACCAATCCCAGACTTAACTTGCGTTATCCTCTAAAATATTGATCGAAACCAGGTTTAATCGACTGTTTCAGTGTGGTACCACATTACTACGTGATCCAAACCAGAAAAAACCCAGGATCCGTTCAACAAGTATGTGAAGAATGCGAAAGTATGAGTCTGATCAGTGAAAATCTCAGGCCTTACCTAGACCTAACTTGCGTTGTCCTCTAAAATATTGATGAAAACCAGGTTTCATTGACTGTTTCAGTGTGGTACTACATTACTACGTGATGCAATCCAGAAAAAGCCCAGGATCTAGATATCAAGTATGAGAAATATGCGAATGAATGAGCCTGATGAGAGCAAATCCCAGACCTAACCTAGACCTAACATGAATTATTCTCTAAAATATTGATCGAAACCAGGTTCAATTGACTGTTTCAGTGTGGTCCCACATTACTACGTGATCCAAACCAGAAAAAACCCAGGATCCGTTCAACAAGTATGTGAAGAATGCGAAAGTATGAGCCTGATGAGTGAAAACCCCAGGCCTAACCTAGACCTGACATGCGTTATCCTCAAAAATATTGATCGAAACCTGGTTTAATCGACTGTTTCAGTGTGGTACCACATTACTACGTGATCCAAACCAGAAAAACCCAGGATCTGTTCAACGAGTATGTGTAGTGTGCGAAAGTATGAGTCTGATGAGGGCAAATCCCAGACCTATCCCAGACCTAACATGCGTTATCCTCTAAAATATTTATCAAGACCAGGTTTAATTGATTGTTTCAGTGTGGTCCCACACTACTACGTGATCCAAACCAGAAAAAACCCAGGATCTGTTCAACAAGTATGTGAAAAACGCGGAAAGTATGAGCCTGATGAGGGCAAATCCCAGACCTATCCCAGACCTAACTTGCGTTGTCCTTTAAGATATTGATGGGAACCAGGTTTAATTGACTGTTTCAGTGTTGTACTTCATTACTACGCGATGCAATCCAGAAAAAGCCCAGGATCTAGATATCAAGTATGAGAAATATGCGAATGAATGAGCCTGATGAGAGCAAATCCCAGACCTAACCTAGACCTAACATGAATTATTCTCTAAAATATTGATCGAAACCAGGTTCAATTGACTGTTTCAGTGTGGTCCCACATTACTACGTGATCCAAACCAGAAAAAACCCAGGATCCGTTCAACAAGTATGTGAAGAATGCGAAAGTATGAGCCTGATGAGTGAAAACCCCAGGCCTAACCTAGACCTGACATGCGTTATCCTCAAAAATATTGATCGAAACCTGGTTTAATCGACTGTTTCAGTGTGGTACCACATTACTACGTGATCCAAACCAGAAAAACCCAGGATCTGTTCAACGAGTATGTGTAGTGTGCGAAAGTATGAGTCTGATGAGGGCAAATCCCAGACCTATCCCAGACCTAACATGCGTTATCCTCTAAAATATTTATCAAGACCAGGTTTAATTGATTGTTTCAGTGTGGTCCCACACTACTACGTGATCCAAACCAGAAAAAACCCAGGATCTGTTCAACAAGTATGTGAAAAACGCGGAAAGTATGAGCCTGATGAGGGCAAATCCCAGACCTATCCCAGACCTAACTTGCGTTGTCCTTTAAGATATTGATGGGAACCAAGTTTAATTGACTGTTTCAGGGTGGTACCACATTACTACGTGATCTAATCCAGAAATAGCCCAGGATCAAGCCATGAAGTATGAGAAATATGCGAAAGTATGAGCCTGACGAGGGCAAATCCTAGACCTTACCCAGACCTAACATGCGTTAACCTCTAAAATATTTATCGAGACCAGGTTTAATTGACTATTTCAGTGTGGTACCACATTACTACGTGATCCAATCCAGAAATAGCCCAGGATCTAGCCATGAAGTATGAGAAATATGCGAAGGTATGAGCCTGATGAGGGCAAATCCTAGACCTATCCCAGACCTAACATGCGTTATCCTCTAAAATATTTATCAAGACCAGGTTTTATTAATTGTTTCAGTGTGGTCCCACATTACTACCTGATCCAAACCAGAAAGAACCCATGATCCGTTCAACAAGTATGTGAAGAATGCGAAAATATGAGTCTGATGAGTGAAAATCCCAGACCTAACCAAGACCTAACATGCGTTATCCTCAAAAATATTGATCGAAACCTGGTTTAATTGACTGTTTCAGCGTGGTACCAAATTACTACGTGATACAATCCAGAAACAGCCCAGGATCTAGTCATGAAGTATGAGAAATATGCGAAAGTATGAGTCTGATGAGTGAAAATCCCAGGGCTAACCTAGACCTAACATGCGTTATCCTCTAAAATATTGATCGCAACCAGGTTTAATCGACTGTTTCAGTGTGGTACCACATCACTACGTGATGCAAACCAGAAAATACCCAGAATCTGTTCAACGAGTATGTGAAGTGTGCGAAAGTGTGAGTCTGATGAGGTCAAATCCCAGACCAATCCCAGACTTAACTTGCGTTATCCTCTAAAATATTGATCGAAACCAGGTTTAATCGACTGTTTCAGTGTGGTACCACATTACTACGTGATCCAAACCAGAAAAAACCCAGGATCCGTTCAACAAGTATGTGAAGAATGCGAAAGTATGAGTCTGATCAGTGAAAATCTCAGGCCTTACCTAGACCTAACTTGCGTTGTCCTCTAAAATATTGATGAAAACCAGGTTTCATTGACTGTTTCAGTGTGGTACTACATTACTACGTGATGCAATCCAGAAAAAGCCCAGGATCTAGCCATCAAGTATGAGCAATATGCGAAAGAATGAGCCTGATGAGAGCAAATCCCAGACCTAACCTAGACCTAACATGCGTTATCCTCTAAAATATTGAGCGAAACCAGGTTTAATGAACTGTTTCAGTGTGTTCCCACATTACTACGTGATACAAACCAGAAAAAACCCAGGATCTGTTCAACATGTATGAGAAATATGCGAAAGAATGAGCCTGATGAGAGCAAATCCCAGACCTAACCTAGACATCACATGAATTATTCTCTAAAATATTGATCGAAACCTGGTTTAATCGACTGTTTCAGTGTGGTACCACATTACTATGTGATCCAAACCAGAGAATAACCCAGGATCTGTTCAACGAGTATGTGAAGTGTGCGAAAGTATGAGTCTGATGTGGTCAAATCCCAGACCTATCCCAGACCTAACTTGCGTTATCCTCTAAAATATTGATTGAAACCAGGTTTAATCGACTGTTTCAGTGTGGTACCACATTACTACGTGATCCAAACCAGAAAAAACCCAGGATCAGTTCAACAAGTATGTGAAGAATGCGAAAGTATGAGTCTGATGAGTGAAAATCCCAGGGCTAACCTAGACCAAACATGCGTTATCCTCTAAGATATTGATGGAAACCAGGTTTAATTGACTGTTTCAGTGTTGTACTTCATTACTACGTGATGCAATCCAGAAAAAGCCCAGGATCTAGCCATCAAGTATGAGAAATATGCGAAAGAATGAGCCTGATGAGAGCAAATCCCAGACCTAACCTAGACATAACATGAATTATTCTCTAAAATATTGATCGAAACCAGGTTTAATTGACTGTTTCAGTGTGGTCCCACATTACTACGTGATCCAAACCAGAAAATAACCCACGATCTGTCAAACGAGTATGTGAAGTGTGCGAAAGTATGAGCCAGATGAGAGCAAATCCCAGACCTAACCTAGACCTAACATGAATTATTCTCTAAGATATTGATCGAAACTAGGTTTAATTGACTGTTCAGTGTGGTCCCACATTACTACGTGATCCAAACCAGAAAAAGCCCAGGATCCGTTCAACAAGTATGTGAAGAATGCGAAAGTATGAGTCTGATGATTGAAAATTCAGGCCTAACCTAGACCTAACATGCGTTATCCTCGAAAATAATGATCGAAACCTGGTTTAATCGACTGTTTCAGTGTGGTACCACATTACTATGTGATCCAAACCAGAAAATAACCCAGGATCTGTTCAACGAGTATGTGAAGTGTGCGAAAGTATGAGGCTGATGAGGGCAAATCCCCGACCTATCCCAGACCTAACATGCGTTATCCTCTAAAATATTTATCAAGACCAGGTTTAATTGATTGTTTCAGTGTGGTCCCACATTACTACGTGATCCAAACCAGAAAAAACCCATGATCCGTTCAACATGTATGTGAAGAATGCGAAAGTATGAGTCCGATGAGTGAAAATCCCAGGGCTAACCTAGACCTAACATGCGTTATCCTCTAAAATATTGATCCAAACCAGGTTTAATGGACTGTTTCAGTGTGGTACCACACTACCACGTGATCCAAACCAGAGAAAACCCAGGATCTGTTCAACAAGTATGTGAAGAATGCGAAAGTATGAGCCTAATGAGTGAAAATCCCAGACCTATCCCAGACCTAACTTGCGTTGTCCTCCAAGATATTGATGGAAACCAGGTTTAATTGACTGTTTCTGTGTTGTACTTCATTACCACGTGATGTAATCCAGAAAAAGCCCAGGATCTAGCCATCAAGTATGAGAAATATGCGAAAGAATGAGCCTGATGAGAGCAAATCCCAGACCTAACCGAGACCTAACATGAATTATTCTCAAAAATATTGATCGAAACCAGGTTTAATTGACTGTTTCAGTGTGGTTCCACATTACTACGTGATCCAAACCAGAAAAAACCCAGGATCCGTACAACAAGTATGTGAAGAATGCGAAAGTATGAGTCTGATGAGTGAAAATCCCAGGCCTAACCTAGACCTAACATGCGTTATCCTCAAAAATATTGATCGAAACCTGGTTTAATCTACCGTTTCAGTGTGGTACCATACTACTACGCGATCCAAACCAGAAAAAACCCAGGATCTGTTCAAAAAGTATGTGAAAAACGCGAAAGTATGAGCCTGATGAGGGCAAATCCAAGACCTATCCCAGACCTAACTTGCGTTGTCCTTTAAGATATTGATGGAAACCAAGTTTAATTGACTGTTTCAGGGTGGTACCACATTACTACGTGATCTAATCCAGAAATAGCCCAGGATCAAGCCATGAAGTATGTGAAGAATGCGAAAGTATGAGCCTAATGAGTGAAAATCCCAGACCTATCCCAGACCTAACTTGCGTTGTCCTCCAAGATATTGATGGAAACCAGGTTTAATTGACTGTTTCTGTGTTGTACTTCATTACTACGTGATGTAATCCAGAAAAAGCCCAGGATCTAGCCATCAAGTATGAGAAATATGCGAAAGAATGAGCCTGATGAGAGCAAATCCCAGACCTAACCTAGACCTAACATGCGTTATCCTCTAAAATATTTATCAAGACCAGGTTTAATTAATTGTTTCAGTGTGGTCCCACATTACTACCTGATCCAAACCAGAAAAAACCCATGATCCGTTCAACAAGTATGTGAAGAATGCGAAAATATGAGTCTGATGAGTGAAAATCCCAGACCTAACCAAGACCTAACATGCGTTATCCTCAAAAATATTGATCGAAACCTGGTTTAATTGACTGTTTCAGCGTGGTACCAAATTACTACGTGATACAATCCAGAAACAGCCCAGGATCTAGTCATGAAGTATGAGAAATATGCGAAAGTATGAGTCTGATCAGTGAAAATCTCAGGCCTTACCTAGACCTAACTTGCGTTGTCCTCTAAAATATTGATGAAAACCAGGTTTCATTGACTGTTTCAGTGTGGTACTACATTACTACGTGATGCAATCCAGAAAAAGCCCAGGATCTAGCCATCAAGTATGAGCAATATGCGAAAGAATGAGCCTGATGAGACCAAATCCCAGACCTAACCTAGACCTAACATGCGTTATCCTCTAAAATATTGAGCGAAACCAGGTTTAATGAACTGTTTCAGTGTGTTCCCACATTACTACGTGATACAAACCAGAAAAAACCCAGGATCTGTTCAACATGTATGAGAAATATGCGAAAGAATGAGCCTGATGAGAGCAAATCCCAGACCTAACCTAGACATCACATGAATTATTCTCTAAAATATTGATCGAAACCTGGTTTAATCGACTGTTTCAGTGTGGTACCACATTACTATGTGATCCAAACCAGAGAATAACCCAGGATCTGTTCAACCAGTATGTGAAGTGTGCGAAAGTATGAGTCTGATGTGGTCAAATCCCAGAACTATCCCAGACCTAACTTGCGTTATCCTCTAAAATATTGATTGAAACCAGGTTTAATCGACTGTTTCAGTGTGGTACCACATTACTACGTGATCCAAACCAGAAAAAACCCAGGATCAGTTCAACAAGTATGTGAAGAATGCGAAAGTATGAGTCTGATGAGTGAAAATCCCAGGGCTAACCTAGACCAAACATGCGTTATCCTCTAAGATATTGATGGAAACCAGGTTTAATTGACTGTTTCAGTGTTGTACTTCATTACTACGTGATGCAATCCAGAAAAAGCCCAGGATCTAGCCATCATGTATGAGAAATATGCGAAAGAATGAGCCTGATGAGAGCAAATCCCAGACCTAACCTAGACATAACATGAATTATTCTCTAAAATATTGATCGAAACCAGGTTTAATTGACTGTTTCAGTGTGGTCCCACATTACTACGTGATCCAAACCAGAAAATAACCCACGATCTGTCAAACGAGTATGTGAAGTGTGCGAAAGTATGAGCCAGATGAGAGCAAATCCCAGACCTAACCTAGACCTAACATGAATTATTCTCTAAGATATTGATCGAAACTAGGTTTAATTGACTGTTCAGTGTGGTCCCACAGTACTACGTGATCCAAACCAGAAAAAGCCCAGGATCCGTTCAACAAGTATGTGAAGAATGCGAAAGTATGAGTCTGATGATTGAAAATCCCAGGCCTAACCTAGACCTAACATGCGTTATCCTCGAAAATAATGATCGAAACCTGGTTTAATCGACTGTTTCAGTGTGGTACCACATTACTATGTGATCCAAACCAGAAAATAACCCAGGATCTCTTCAACGAGTATGTGAAGTGTGCGAAAGTATGAGGCTGATGAGGGCAAATCCCCGACCTATCCCAGACCTAACATGCGTTATCCTCTAAAATATTTATCAAGACCAGGTTTAATTGATTGTTTCAGTGTGGTCCCACATTACTACGTGATCCAAACCAGAAAAAACCCATGATCCGTTCAACATGTATGTGAAGAATGCGAAAGTATGAGTCCGATGAGTGAAAATCCCAGGGCTAACCTAGACCTAACATGCGTTATCCTCTAAAATATTGATCCAAACCAGGTTTAATGGACTGTTTCAGTGTGGTACCACACTACCACGTGATCCAAACCAGAGAAAACCCAGGATCTGTTCAACAAGTATGTGAAGAATGCGAAAGTATGAGCCTAATGAGTGAAAATCCCAGACCTATCCCAGACCTAACTTGCGTTGTCCTCCAAGATATTGATGGAAACCAGGTTTAATTGACTGTTTCTGTGTTGTACTTCATTACTACGTGATGTAATCCAGAAAAAGCCCAGGATCTAGCCATCAAGTATGAGAAATATGCGAAAGAATGAGCCTGATGAGAGCAAATCCCAGACCTAACCGAGACCTAACATGAATTATTCTCAAAAATATTGATCGAAACCAGGTTTAATTGACTGTTTCAGTGTGGTTCCACATTACTACGTGATCCAAACCAGAAAAAACCCAGGATCCGTATAACAAGTATGTGAAGAATGCGAAAGTATGAGTCTGATGAGTGAAAATCCCAGGCCTAACCTAGACCTAACATGCGTTATCCTCAAAAATATTGATGAAAACCAGGTTTCATTGACTGTTTCAGTGTGGTACTACATTACTACGTGATGCAATCCAGAAAAAGCCCAGGATCTAGCCATCAAGTATGAGCAATATGCGAAAGAATGAGCCTGATGTGGTCAAATCCCAGACCTGTCCCAGACCTAACTTGCGTTATCCTCTAAAATATTGATTGAAACCAGGTTTAATCGACTGTTTCAGTGTGGTACCACATTACTACGTGATCCAAACCAGAAAAAACCCAGGATCAGTTCAACAAGTATGTGAAGAATGCGAAAGTATGAGTCTGATGAGTGAAAATCCCAGGGCTAACCTAGACCAAACATGCGTTATCCTCTAAGATATTGATGGAAACCAGGTTTAATTGACTGTTTCAGTGTTGTACTTCATTACTACGTGATGCAATCCAGAAAAAGCCCAGGATCTAGCCATCAAGTATGAGAAATATGCGAAAGAATGAGCCTGATGAGAGCAAATCCCAGACCTAACCTAGACATAACATGAATTATTATCTAAAATATTGATCGAAACCAGGTTTAATTGACTGTTTCAGTGTGGTCCCACATTACTACGTGATCCAAACCAGAAAATAACCCACGATCTGTCAAACGAGTATGTGAAGTGTGCGAAAGTATGAGCCAGATGAGAGCAAATCCCAGACCTAACCTAGACCTAACATGAATTATTCTCTAAGATATTGATCGAAACTAGGTTTAATTGACTGTTCAGTGTGGTCCCACATTACTACGTGATCCAAACCAGAAAAAGCCCAGGATCCGTTCAACAAGTATGTGAAGAATGCGAAAGTATGAGTCTGATGATTGAAAATCCCAGGCCTAACCTAGACCTAACATGCGTTATCCTCGAAAATAATGATCGAAACCTGGTTTAATCGACTGTTTCAGTGTGGTACCACATTACTATGTGATCCAAACCAGAAAATAACCCAGGATCTGTTCAACGAGTATGTGAAGTGTGCGAAAGTATGAGGCTGATGAGGGCAAATCCCCGACCTATCCCAGACCTAACATGCGTTATCCTCTAAAATATTTATCAAGACCAGGTTTAATTGATTGTTTCAGTGTGGTCCCACATTACTACGTGATCCAAACCAGAAAAAACCCATGATCCGTTCAACATGTATGTGAAGAATGCGAAAGTATGAGTCCGATGAGTGAAAATCCCAGGGCTAACCTAGACCTAACATGCGTTATCCTCTAAAATATTGATCCAAACCAGGTTTAATGGACTGTTTCAGTGTGGTACCACACTACCACGTGATCCAAACCAGAGAAAACCCAGGATCTGTTCAACAAGTATGTGAAGAATGCGAAAGTATGAGCCTAATGAGTGAAAATCCCAGACCTATCCCAGACCTAACTTGCGTTGTCCTCCAAGATATTGATGGAAACCAGGTTTAATTGACTGTTTCTGTGTTGTACTTCATTACTACGTGATGTAATCCAGAAAAAGCCCAGGATCTAGCCATCAAGTATGAGAAATATGCGAAAGAATGAGCCTGATGAGAGCAAATCCCAGACCTAACCGAGACCTAACATGAATTATTCTCAAAAATATTGATCGAAACCAGGTTTAATTGACTGTTTCAGTGTGGTTCCACATTACTACGTGATCCAAACCAGAAAAAACCCAGGATCCGTACAACAAGTATGTGAAGAATGCGAAAGTATGAGTCTGATGAGTGAAAATCCCAGGCCTAACCTAGACCTAACATGCGTTATCCTCAAAAATATTGATCGAAACCTGGTTTAATCTACCGTTTCAGTGTGGTATCACATTACTATGTGATCTAATCCAGGAAATAACCCAGGATCTGTTCAACGAGTATGTGAAGTGTGCGAAAGTGTGAGTCTGATGAGGTCAAATCCCAGACCAATCCCAGACTTAACTTGCGTTATCCTCTTAAATATTGATCGAAACCAGGTTTAATCGACTGTTTCAGTGTGGTACCACATTACTACGTGATCCAAACCAGAGAAAACCCAGGATCCGTTCAACAAGTATGTGAAGAATGCGAAAGTATGAGTCTGATGAGTGAAAATCCCAGACCTAACCTAGACCTAACATGCGTTATCCTCTAAAATATTTATCAAGACCAGGTTTAATTCATTGTTTCAGTGTGGTCCCACATTACTACGTGATCCAAACCAGAAAAAGCCCATGATCCGTTCAACAAGTATGTGAAGAATGCGAAAGTATGAGTCTGATGAGTGAAAATCCCAGGCCTAACCAAGACCTAACATGCGTTGTCCTCAAAAATATTGATCGAAACCTGGTTTAATCGACTGTTTCAGTGTGGTACCACATTACTATGTGATCCAAACCAGAAAATAACCCAGGATCTGTTCCAAAAGTATGTGAAGTGTGCGAAAGTATGAGTCTGATGAGGGCAAATCCCCGACCTATCCCAGACCTAACTTGCGTTGTCCTCTAAGATATTGATGGAAACCAGGTTTAATTGACTGTTTCAGTGTTGTACTTCATTACTACGCGATGCAATCCAGAAAAAGCCCAGGATCTAGATATCAAGTATGAGAAATATGCGAATGAATGAGCCTGATGAGAGCAAATCCCAGACCTAACCTAGACCTAACATGAATTATTCTCTAAAATATTGATCGAAACCATGTTCAATTGACTGTTTCAGTGTGGTCCCACATTACTACGTGATCCAAACCAGAAAAAACCCAGGATCCGTTCAACAAGTATGTGAAGAATGCGAAAGTATGAGCCTGATGAGTGAAAACCCCAGGCCTAACCTAGACCTGACATGCGTTATCCTCAAAAATATTGATCGAAACCTGGTTTAATCGACTGTTTCAGTGTGGTACCACATTACTACGTGATCCAAACCAGAAAAACCCAGGATCTGTTCAACGAGTATGTGTAGTGTGCGAAAGTATGAGTCTGATGAGGGCAAATCCCAGACCTATCCCAGACCTAACATGCGTTATCCTCTAAAATATTTATCAAGACCAGGTTTAATTGATTGTTTCAGTGTGGTCCCACACTACTACGTGATCCAAACCAGAAAAAACCCAGGATCTGTTCAACAAGTATGTGAAAAACGCGGAAAGTATGAGCCTGATGAGGGCAAATCCCAGACCTATCCCAGACCTAACTTGCGTTGTCCTCTAAGATATTGATGGAAACCAGGTTTAATTGACTGTTTC
Organism: Colletes latitarsis; assembly: GCF_051014445.1. NCBI lineage: Eukaryota > Metazoa > Arthropoda > Insecta > Hymenoptera > Colletidae > Colletes > Colletes latitarsis. The sequence goes on along the minus strand of NW_027488366.1, from coordinate 27,987,513 downwards.
AGTGTTGTACTTCATTACTACGTGATGCAATCCAGAAAAAGCCCAGCATCTAGCCATCAAGTATGAGAAATATGCGAAAGAATGAGCCTGATGAGAGCAAATCCCAGACCTAACCTAGACCTAACATGAATTATTCTCTAAAATATTGATCGAAACCAGGTTTAATTGACTGTTTCAATGTGGTCCCACATTACTACGTGATCCAAACCAGAAAATAACCCAGGATCAGTCAAACGAGTATGTGAAGTGTGCGAAAGTATGAGCCTGATGAGAGCAAATCCCAGACCTAACCTAAACCTAACATGAATTATTCTCTAAAATATTGATCGAAACCAGGCTTAATTGACTGTTTCAGTGTGGTACCACATTACTACGTGATCCAAACCAGAAAAAGCCCAGGATCAGTTCAACAAGTATGTGAAAAACGCGAAAGTATGAGGCTGATGAGGGCGAATCCCAGACCTATGCCAGACCTAGCTTGCGTTATCCTGCAAAATATTGATCGAAACCAGGTTTAATTGACTGTTTCAGCGTGGTACCAAATTACTACGTGATACAATCCAGAAACAGCCCAGGATCTAGCCATGAAGTATGAGAAATATGCGAAAGTATGAGCCTGATGAGGGCAAATCCAGGACTTAACCCAAACCTAACATGCGTTATCCCCTCAAATATTTATCAAGATCAGGTTTAATTGAATGTTTCAGTGTGGTACCACATTACTACGTGAACGAAACCAGAAAAAACCCAGGATCCGTTCAACAAGTATGTGAAGAATGCGAAAGTATGAGTCGGATGAGTGAAAATCCCAGGGCTAACCTAGCCCTAACATGCGTTATCCTCTAAAATATTGATCCAAACCAGGTTTAATGGACTGTTTCAGTGTGGTACCACTTTACTACATGATCCAAAGCTGAAAAAACCCTCGATCAGGTCAACATGTATGTTAAAACTGCGAAAGTATGACCCTGACGAGGGCAAATCCCAGGCCTAACCTAGACCTAACATGCGTTGTCCTCTAAAATATTGATGGAAACCAGGTTTAATTGACTGTTTCAGTGTTGTACTTCTTTACTACGTGATGCAATCCAGAAATAGCCCAGGATCCAGCCACGAAGTATGAGAAATATGCGAAAGTATGAGCCTGATGAGGGCAAATCCTAGACCTAACTCAGACCTAACATGCGTTATCCTTTAAAATATTGATCGCAACCAAGTTTAATGGACTGTTTCAGTGTGGTACCACACTACTGCGTGATCCAAACCAGAAAAAACCCCGGATCTGTTCAACAAGTATGTGAAAGACGCGAAAGTATGATTCTGATGAGGCCAAATCCCAGACCTATCCCAGACTTAACTTGCGTTATCCTCTAAAATATTGATCGAAACCAGGTTTAATCGACTGTTTCAGCGTGGTACCACATTACTATGTGATACAATCCAGAAACAGCCCAGGATCTAGCCATGAAGTATGAGAAATATGCGAAAGTATGAGCCTGATGAGTGAAATTCCCCGGCCTAACCTAGACCTAACATGCGTTATCCTCAAAAATATTGATCAAAACAAGGTTTAATGGACTGTTTCAGTGTGGTACCACTTTACTACGTGATCCAAAGCAGAAAAAACCCTCGATCAGGTCAACATGTATGTTAAAACTGCGAAAGTATGACCCTGATGAGGGCAAATCCCAGGCCTAACCTAGACCTAACATGCGTTGTCCTCTAAAATATTGATGGAAACCAGGTTGAATTGACTGTTTCAGTGTTATACTTCTTTACTACGTGATGCAATCCAGAAATAGCCCAGGATCCAGCCATGAAGTATGAGAAATATGCGAAAGTATGAGCCTGATGAGGGCAAATCCTAGACCTAACCCAGACCTAACATGCGTTATCCTCTAAAATATTGATCGCAACCAAGTTTAATGGACTGTCTCAGTGTGGTACCACACTACTACGTGATCCAAACCAGAAAAAACCCCGGATCTGTTCAACAAGTATGTGAAAGACGCGAAAGTATGAGTCTGATGAGGTCAAATCCCTGACCTATCCCAGACTTAACTTGCGTTATCCTCTAAAACATTGATCGAAACCAGGTTTAATCGACTGTTTCAGCGTGGTACCACATTACTATGTGATACAATCCAGAAACAGCCCAGGATCTAGCCATGAAGTATGAGAAATATGCGAAAGTATGAGCCTGATGAGTGAAATTCCCCGGCCTAACCTAGACCTAACATGCGTTATCCTCAAAAATATTGATCCAAACCAGGTTTAATGGACTGTTTCAGTGTGGTACCACTTTACTACGTGATCCAAAGCAGAAAAAAACCTCGATCAGGTCAACATGTATGTTAAAACTGCGAAAGTATGACCCTGATGAGAGCAAATCCCAGGCCTAACCTAGACCTAACATGCGCTGTCCTCTAAAATATTGATGGAAACCAGGTTTAATTGACTGTTTCAGTGTTGTACTTCATTACTACGTGATGCAATCCTGGAAAGCCCAGGTTCTAGCCATCTAGTATGAGAAATATGCGAAAGAATGAGAGTGATGAGAGCAAATCCCTGGCCTATCCTAGACCTAACATGAATTATTCTCTAAAATATTCGTCAAAACCAGGTTTAATTGACTGTTTCAGTGTGGTACCACATTACTACGTGATCCAATCCAGAAATAGCCCAGGATCCAGCCATGAAGTATGAGAAATTTGCCAAAGTATAAGCCTGATGAGGGCAAATCCTAGACCTAACCCAGACCTAACATGCGTTATCCTCTAAAATATTTATCAAGACCAGGTTTAATTGAATGTTTCAGTGTGGTACCACATTACTACGTGATCCAAACCGGTAAAAACCCAGGATCCGCTCAACAAGTATGTGAAGAATGCGAAAGTATGAGTCTGATGAGTGAAAATCCCCGGCCTAACCTAGACCTAACATGCGTTATCCTCAAAAATATTGATCGAAACCAGGTTTAATCGACTGTTTCAGTGTGGTACCATACTACTACGTGACCCAATCCAGAAAAAAGCCAGGATCTGTTCAACAAGTATGTGAGAAACGCGAAAGTATGAGTCTGATGAGGGCAAATCCGAGACCTAACCTAGACCTAACAAGCGTTATCCTCTAAAATATAGATCCAAACCAGGTTTAATGGACTGTTTCAGCGTGGTACCACATTACTATGTGATACAATCCAGAAACAGCCCAGGATCTAGCCATGAAGTATGAGAAATATGCGAAAGAATGAGCCTGATGAGAGCAAATCCCTGACCGAACCTAGACCTAACATGAATTATTGTCTAAAATATTGATCAAAACCAGGTTTAATTGACTGTTTCAGTGTGGTACCACAATACTATGTGATCCAATCCAGAAATAGCCCAGGATCCAGCCATGAAGTATGAGAAATATGCGAAAGGAGGAGCCTGATGAGGGCAAATCCTAGACCTAACCCAGACCTAACATGCGTTATCCTCTAAAATATTTGTCAAGACCAGGTTTAATTGAATGTTTCAGTGTGGTACCACATTACTACGTGATCCAAACCAGAAAAAAACCCAGGATCTGTTCAACAAGTATGTGAAAAATGCGAAAGCATGAGTCTGATGAGGGCAAATCCCAGGCCTAACCAAGACATAACTTTCGTTATCCTCTAAAATATTGATCAAAACCAGGTTTAGTGGGCTGTTTCAGTGTGGTACCACATTACTGCGCGATCCAAACCAGAAAACCCCCAGGATCTGTTCAACAAGTATGTGAAAAATGCGAAAGTATGACCCTGGTGTGGGCAAATCCCAGACCTATCCCAGACCTAACTTGCATTGTCCTCTAAAATATTGATCGAAACCAGGTTTAATTGACTGTTTCAGTGTGGTACCACATTACTACGTGATCCAATGCAGAAATAGCCCAGGATCTAGCCATGAAGTATGAGAAATATGCGAAAGTATGAGCCTGATGAGGGCAAATCCTAGACCTAACCCAGACCTAACATGCGTTATCATCTAAAATATTTATCAAGACCTGGTTTAATTGATTGTTTCAGTGTGGTACCACATTACTACGTGAACCATTCCAGAAAAAACCCAGGATCCGTTCAACAGGTATCTGAAGAATGCGAAAGTATGAGTCTGATGAGTGAAAATCTCAGGGCTAACCTAGACCTAACATGCATTATCCTCTAAAATATTGATCCAAACCAGGTTTAGTGGACTGTTTCAGTGTGGTACCACTTTACTACGTGATCCAAAGCAGAAAAAACCCTCGATTAGGTCAACATGTATGTTAGAACTGCGAAAGTATGACCCTGATGAGGGTAAATCCCAGGCCTAACCCAGACCTAACATGCGTTATCCTCAAAAATATTTATCAAGACCAGGTTTAACTGAATGTTTCAGTATGGTACCACATTACTACGTGAACCATACCAGAAAAAACCCAGGATCCGTACAACAGGTATCTGAAGAATGCGAAAGTATGAGTCTGATGAGTGAAAATCTCAGGGCTAACCTAGACCTAACATGCATTATCCTCTAAAATATTGATCCAAACCAGGTTTAGTGGACTGTTTCAGTGTGGTACCACTTTACTACGTGATCCAAAGCAGAAAAAACCCTCGATCAGGTCAACATGTATGTTAGAACTGCGAAAGTATGACCCCGATGAGGGCAAATCCCTGGCCTAACCCAGACCTAACATGCGTTATCCTCTAAAATATTTATCAAGACCAGGTTTAATTGATTGTTTCAGTGTGGTCCCACATTACTGCGAGATCCAAACCAGAAAAAACCCAGGATCCGTTCAACAAGTATGTGAAGAATGCGAAAGAATGAGTCTGATGAGTGAAAATCCCAGGCCTAACCTAGACCTAACATGCGTTATCCTCAAAAATATTGATCGAAACCTGGTTTAATCGACTGTTTCAGTGTGGTACCACATTACTATGTGATCCAAACCAGAAAATAGCCCAGGATCTATCCATGAAGTATTAGAAATATGCGAAGGTATGAGCCTGACGAGGGCAAATCCTAGACCTAACCCAGACCTAACATGCGTTATCCTCAAAAATATTTATCAAGACCAGGTTTAACTGAATGTTTCAGTGTGGTCCCACATTACTACCTGATCCAAACCAGAAAAAACCCATGATCCGTTCAACAAGTATGTGAAGAATGCGAAAATATGAGTCTGATGAGTGAAAATCCCAGACCTAACCAAGACCTAACATGCGTTATCCTCAAAAATATTGATCGAAACCTGGTTTAATTGACTGTTTCACCGTGGTACCAAATTACTACGTGATGCAATCCAGAAAATGCCCAGGATCTAAATATCAAGTATGAGAAATATGCGAATGAATGAGCCTGATGAGGTCAAATCCCAGACCAATCCCAGACTTAGCTTGCGTTATCCTCTAAAATATTGATCGAAACCAGGTTTAATCGACTGTTTCAGTGTGGTACCACATTACTACGTGATCCAAACCAGAAAAAACCCAGGATCCGTTCAACAAGTATGTGAAGAATGCGAAAGTATGAGTCTGATCAGTGAAAATCTCAGGCCTTACCTAGACCTAACTTGCGTTGTCCTCTAAAATATTGATGAAAACCAGGTTTCATTGACTGTTTCAGTGTGGTACTACATTACTACGTGATGCAATCCAGAAAAAGCCCAGGATGTAGCCATCAAGTATGAGAAATATGCGAAAGAATGAGCCTGATGAGAGCAAATCCCAGACCTAACCTAGACCTAATATGCGTTATCCTCTAAAATATTGAGCGAAACCAGGTTTAATGAACTGTTTCAGTGTGGTCCCACATTACTACGTGATCCAAACCAGAAAAAACCCAGGATCAGTTCAACAAGTATGTGAAGAATGCGAAAGTATGAGTCTGATGAGTGAAAATCCCAGGGCTAACCTAGACCTAACATGCGTTATCCTCTAAGATATTGATGGAAACCAGGTTTAATTGACTGCTTCAGTGTTGTACTTCATTACTACGTGATGCAATCCAGAAAAAGCCCAGGATCTAGCCATCAAGTATGAGAAATATGCGAAAGAATGAGCCTGATGAGAGCAAATCCCAGACCTAACCTAGACATAACATGAATTATTCTCTAAAATATTGATCGAAACCAGGTTTAATTGACTGTTTCAATGTGGTCCCACATTACTACGTGATCCAAACCAGAAAATAACCCAGGATCAGTCAAACGAGTATGTGAAGTGTGCGAAAGTATGAGCCTGATGAGAGCAAATCCCAGACCTAACCTAAACCTAACATGAATTATTCTCTAAAATATTGATCGAAACCAGGCTTAATTGACTGTTCAGTATGGTCCCACATTACTACGTGATCCAAACCAGAAAAAGCCCAGGATCAGTTCAACAAGTATGTGAAAAACGCGAAAGTATGAGTCTGATGAGGGCGAATCCCAGGGCTAACCTAGACCTAACATGCGCTGTCCTCTAAAATATTGATGGAAACCAGGTTTAATTGACTGTTTCAGTGTTGTACTTCATTACTACGTGATGCAATCCAGAGAAAGCCCAGGATTTAGCCGTCAAGTATGTGAAATATGCGAAAGAATGAGCCGGATGAGAGCAAATCCCAGACCTAACCTAGACCTAACATGAATTATTCTCTAAAATATTTATCGAAACCAGGTTTAATTGACTGTTTCAGTGTTGTACTACATTACTACCTGATGCAATCCAGAAAAAGCCCAGCATCTAGCCGTCAAGTATGAGAAATATGCGAAAGTATGAGCCTGATGAGGGCAAATCCTAGACCTAACCCAGACCTAACATGCGTTATCCTGTAAAATATTTATCAAGATCAGGTTTAATTGATTGCTTCAGTGTGGTACCACATTACTACGTGATCCACACCAGAAAAAACCCAAGATCCGTTCAACAAATATGTGAAGAATGCGAAAGTATGAGTCTGATGAGGCCAAATCACAGACCTATCCCAGACTTAACTTGCGTTATCCTCTAAAATATTGATCGAAACCAGGTTTAATCGACTGTTTCAGCGTGGTACCACATTACTATGTGATACAATCCAGAAACAGCCCAGGATCTAGCCATGAAGTATGAGAAATATGCGAAAGTATGAGCCTGATGAGTGAAATTCTCCGGCCTAACCTAGACCTAACATGCGTTACCCTCAAAAATATTGATCAAAACCAGGTTTAATGGACTGTTTCAGTGTGGTACCACTTTACTACGTGATCCAAAGCAGAAAAAACCCTCGATCAGGTCAACATGTATGTTAAAACTGCGAAAGTATGACCCTGATGAGGGCAAATCCCAGGCCTAACCTAGACCTAACATGCGTTGTCCTCTAAAATATTGATGGAAACCAGGTTGAATTGACTGTTTCAGTGTTGTACTTCTTTACTACGTGATGCAATCCAGAAATAGCCCAGGATCCAGCCATGAAGTATGAGAAATATGCGAAAGTATGAGCCTGATGAGGGCAAATCCTAGACCTAACCCAGACCTAACATGCGTTATCCTCTAAAATATTGATCGCAACCAAGTTTAATGGACTGTTTCAGTGTGGTGCCACACTACTACGTGATCCAAACCAGAAAAAACCCCGGATCTGTTCAACAAGTATGTGAAAGACGCGAAAGTATGAGTCTGATGAGGTCAAATCCCAGACCTATCCCAGACTTAACTTGCGTTATCCTCTAAAACATTGATCGAAACCAGGTTTAATCGACTGTTTCAGCGAGGTGCCACATTACTATGTGATACAATCCAGAAACAGCCCAGGATCTAGCCATGAAGTATGAGAAATCTGCGAAAGTATGAGCCTGATGAGTGAAATTCCCCGGCCTAACCTAGACCTAACATGCGTTATCCTCAAAAATATTGATCCAAACCAGGTTTAATGGACTGTTTCAGTGTGGTACCACTTTACTACGTGATCCAAAGCAGAAAAAAACCTCGATCAGGTCAACATGTATGTTAAAACTGCGAAAGTATGACCCTGATGAGAGCAAATCCCAGGCCTAACCTAGACCTAACATGCGTTATCCTCTAAAATATTAATCAAGACCAGGTTTAATTGAATGTTTCAGTGTGGTACCACATTACTACGTGATCCAAACCGGTAAAAACCCAGGATCCGCTCAACAAGTATGTGAAGAATGCGAAAGTATGATTCTGATGAGTGAAAATCCCCGGCCTAACCTAGACCTAACATGCGTTATCCTCAAAAATATTGATCGAAACCAGGTTTAATCGACTGTTTCAGTGTGGTACCACACTACTACGTGACCCAATCCAGAAAAAAGCCAGGATCTGTTCAACAAGTATGTGAGAAACGCGAAAGTATGAGTCTGATGAGGGCAAATCCGAGACCTAACCTAGACCTAACATGCGTTATCCTCTAAAATATAGATCCAAAACAGGTTTAATGGACTGTTTCAGTGTGGTACCACACTACTACGTGATCCAAACCAGAAAGAACCCAGGATCTGTTCAACAAGTATGTGAAAAATGCGAAAGTATGAGTCTGATGAGGTCAAATCCCAGACCTATCCCAGACCTAACTTGCGTTGTCCTCTAAGATATTGATGGAAACTAGGTTTAATTGACTGTTTCAGTGTTGTACTTCATTACTACGTGATGCAATCCAGAAAAAGCCCAGGATCTAGCCATCAAGTATGACAAATAATGGAAAGAATGAGCCTGATGGGAGCAAATCCCAGACCTAACCTAGACCTAACATGAATTATTCTCTAAAATATTCATCGAAACCTGGTTTAATTGACTGTTTCAGTGTTGTACTTCATTGCTACGTGATGCAATCCAGAAAAAGCCCAGGATCTAGCCATCAAGTATGAGAAATATGCGAAAGAATGAGCCTGATGAGAGCAAATCGCAGACCTAACCTAGACCTAACATGAATTATTCTCTAAAATATTGATCAAAACCAGGTTTAATGGACTGTTTCAGTGTGGTACCACACTACTACGTGATCCAAACCAGAAAGAACCCAGGATCTGTTCAACAAGTATGTGAAAAATGCGAAAGTATGAGTCTGATGAGGTCAAATCCCAGACCTATCCCAGACTTAACTTGCGTTATCCTCTAAAATATTGATCGAAGCCAGGTTTAATCGACTGTTTCAGCGTGGTACCACATTACTATGTGATACAATCCAGAAACAGCCCAGGATCTAGCCATGAAGTATGAGAGATATGCGAAAGTATGAGCCTGATGAGGGCAAATCCTAGACCTAACCCAAACCTAACATGCGTTATCCTCTAAAATATTTATCGAGACCAGGTTTAATTGAATGTTTCAGTGTGGTACCACATTACTACGTGAACCATACCAGAAAAAACCCAGGATCCGTTCAACAGGTATCTGAAGAATGCGAAAGTATGAGTCTGATGAGTGAAAATCTCAGGGCTAACCTAGACCTAACATGCATTATCCTCTAAAATATTGATCCAAACCAGGTCTAGTGGACTGTTTCAGTGTGGTACCACTTTACTACGTGATCCAAAGCAGAAAAAACCCTCGATCAGGTCAACATGTATGTTAGAACTGCGAAAGTATGAACCCGATGAGGGCAAATCCCTGGCCTAACCCAGACCTAACATGCGTTATCCTCTAAAATATTTATCAAGACCAGGTTTAATTGATTGTTTCAGTGTGGTCCCACATTACTGCGAGATCCAAACCAGAAAAAACCCAGGATCCGTTCAACAAGTATGTGAAGAATGCGAAAGAATGAGTCTGATGAGTGAAAATCCCAGGCCTAACCTAGACCTAACATGCGTTATCCTCAAAAATATTTATCAAGACCAGGTTTAACTGAATGTTTCTGTATGGTACCACATTACTACGTGATCCATACCAGAAAAAACCCAGGATCTGTTCAACAAGTATGTGAAAAATGCGAAAGCACGAGTCTGATGAGAGCAAATCCCAGGCGTAACCTAGACATAACTTTCGTCATCCTCTAAAATATTGATCGAAACCAGGTTTAGTGGGCTGTTTCAGTGTGGTACCACATTACTGCCTGATCCAAACCAGAAAAAAACCCAGGATCTGATCAACAAGTATGTGAAAAATGCGAAAGTATGACCCTGATGTGGGCAAATCCCAGACCTATCCCAGACCTAACTTGCATTGACCTCTAAAATATTGATCGAGACCAGGTTTAATTGACTGTTTCAGTGTGGTACCACATTACTACGTGATCCAATCCAGAAATAGCCCAGGATCTAGCCATGAAGTATGAGAAATATGCGAAAGTATGAGCCTGATGAGGGCAAATCCTAGACCTAACCCAGACCTAACATGCGTTATCATCTAAAATATTTATCAAGACCTGGTTTAATTGATTGTTTCAGTGTGGTACCACATTACTACGTGATCCAATCCAGAAATAGCCCAGGATCCGTTCAACAAATATGTGAAGAATGCGAAAGTATGAGTCTGATGAGTGAAAATCCTCGGCCTAACCTAGACCTAACATGCGTTATCCTCAAGAATATTGATCGTAACCAGGTTTAATGGACAGTTTCAGTGTGGTACCACACTACTACGTGATCCAAACCAGAAAAAAACCCAGGATCTGTTCAACAAGTATGTGAAAATCGCGAAAGTATGAGCCTGATGAGGGCAAATCCCAGACCTAAACCAGACCTAACTTGTGTTATCCTCTAAAATATTGATCGAAACCAGGTTTAATTGACTGATTCGGTGTGGTACCACATTACTACGTGATCCAATCCAGAAATAGCCCAGGATCTAGCCATGAGGTATGAGAAATATGCGAAAGTATGAGCCTGACGAGAGCGAATCCTAGACCTAACCCAGACCTAACATGCGTTATCCTCTAAAATATTTATCAAGACCAGGTTTAACTGAATGTTTCAGTGTGGTCCCACATTACTACGTGATCCATACCAGAAAAATCCCAGGATCTGTTCAACAAGTATGTGAAAAATACGAAAGCATGAGTCTGATGAGGGCGAATCCCAGGCCTAACCTAGACATAACTTCCGTTATCCTCTAAAATATTGATCCAAACCAGGTTTAGTGGGCTGTTTCAGTGTGGTACCACATTACTGCGCGATCCAAACCAGAAAAAACCCAGGATCTGTTCAACAAGTATGAGAAATATGCGAAAGTATGAGCCTGATGAGGGCAAATCCTAGACCTAACCCAGACCTAACATGCGTTATCATCTAAAATATTTATCAAGACCTGGTTTAATTGATTGTTTCAGTGTGGTACCACATTACTACGTGAACCATACCAGAAAAAACCCAGGATCCGATCAACAGGTATCTGAAGAATGCGAAAGTATGAGTCTGATGAGTGAAAATCTCAGGGCTAACCTGGACCTAACATGCATTATCCTCTAAAATATTGATCCAAACCAGGTTTAGTGGACTGTTTCAGTGTGGTACCACTTTACTACGTGATCCAAAGCAGAAAAAACCCCCGATCAGGTCAACGTGTATGTTAGAACTGCGAAAGTATGACCCTGATGAGGGCAAATCCCAGGCCTAACCCAGACCTAACATGCGTTATCCTCAAAAATATTTATCAAGACCAGGTTTAACTGAATGTTTCAGTATGGTACCACATTACTACGTGATCCAAACCAGAAAAAACCCAGGATCCGTTCAACAAATATGTGAAGAATGCGAAAGTATGAGTCTGATGAGTGAAAATCCTCGGCCTAACCTAGACCTAACATGCGTTATCCTCAAGAATATTGATCGAAACCAGGTTTAATGGACAGTTTCAGTGTGGTACCACACTACTACGTGATCCAAACCAGAAAAAAACCCAGGATCTGTTCAACAAGTATGTGAAAATCGCGAAAGTATGAGCCTGATGAGGGCAAATCCCAGACCTAAACCAGACCTAACATGCGTTATCCTCTAAAATATTTATCAAGACCAGGTTTAATTGATTGTTTCAGTGTGGTCCCACATTACTACGTGATCCAAACCAGAAAAAACCCAGGATCCGTTCAACAGGTATGTGAAGTATGCGAAAGAATGAGTCTGATGAGTGAAAATCCCAGGCCTAACCTAGACCTAACATGCGTTATCCTCAAAAATATTGATCGAAACCTGGTTTAATCGACTGTTTCAGTGTGGTACCACATTACTATGTGATCCAAACCAGAAAATAGCCCAGGATCTATCCATGAGGTATAAGAAATATGCGAAAGTATGAGCCTGATGAGGGCAAATCCTAGACCTATCCCAGACCTAACTTGCGTTGCCCTCTAAGATATTGATGGAAACCAGGTTTAATTGACTGTTTCAGTGTTGTACTTCATTACTACGTGATGCAATCCAGAAAAAGCCCAGGATCTAGCCATCAAGTATGAGAAATATGCGAAAGTATGAGCCTGATGTGGGCAAATCCTAGACCTAACCCAAACCTAACATGCGTTATCCTCTAAAATATTGATCAAGACCAGGTTTAATTGAATGTTTCAGTGTGGTACGACATTACTACGTGATCCAAACCAGAAAAAACCCAGGATCTGTTAAACGAGTCTGTGAAGTGTGCGAAAGTATGAGCCTGATGAGGGCGAATCCCAGACCTATCCCAGACCTAACTTGCGTTATCCTCTAAAATATTGATCCAAACCTGGTTTAGTGGACTGTTTCAGTGTGGTACCACATTACTATGTGATCCAAACCAGAAAATAGCCCAGGATCTATCCATGAAGTATAAGAAATATGCGAAAGTATGAGCCTGATGAGGGCAAATCCTAGACCTAACCCAGACCTAACATGCGTTATCCTCAAAAATATTTACCAAGACCAGGTTTAACGGAATGTTTCAGTGTGGTACCACATTACAGCGTGATCCATACCAGAAAGGACCCAGGATCTGTTCAACAAGTATGTGAAAAATGCGAAAGCATGAGTCTGATGAGAGCAAATCCCAGGCCTAACCTAGACATAACTTTCGTTATCCTCTAAAATATTGATCGAAACCAGGTTTAGTGGGCTGTTTCAGTGTGGTACCACATTACTGCGCGATCCAAACCAGACAAAACCCAGGATCTGTTCAACAAGTATGTGAAAAATGCGAAAGTATGACCCTGATGTGGGCAAATCCCAGACCTATCCCAGACCTAACTTGCATTGTCCTCTAAAATATTGATCGAAACCTGGTATAATTGACCGTTTCAGTGTGGTACCACATTACTACGTGATCCAATCCAGAAATAGCCCAGGATCTAGCCATGAAGTATGAGAAATATGCGAAAGTATGAGCCTGATGAGGACAAATCCTAGACCTAACCCAGACCTAACATGTGTTATCATCTAAAATATTTATCAAGACCTGGTTTATTTGAATGTTTCCGTGTGGTACCACATTACTACGTGATCCAAACCAGAAAAAACCCAGGGTCCGTTCAACAAGTATGTGAAAAACGCGAACGTATGAGTCTGATGAGGGCAAATCCCAGACCTATCGCAGACCTAACTTGCGTTGTCCTCTAAGATATTGATGGAAACCAGGTTTAATTGACTGTTTCAGTGTTGTACTTCATTACTACGTGATGCAATCCAGAGAAAGCCCAGGATCTAGCCATCAAGTATGAGAAATATGCGAAAGTATGAGCCTGACCAGAGCAAATCCTAGACCTAACCCAGACCTAACATGCGTTATCCTCTAAAATATTTATCAAGACCAGGTTTAATTGATTGCTTCAGTGTGGTCCCACATTACTACGTGATCCAAACCAGAAAAAACCCAGGATCCGTTCAACACGTATGTGAACAATGCGAAAGAATGAGTCTGATGAGTGAAAATCCCAGGGCTAACCTACCCCTAACATGCATTATCCTCTAAAATATTGATCCAAACCAGGTTTAGTGGACTGTTTTAGTGTGGTACCACTTTACTACGTGTTCCAAAGCAGAAAAAACCCTCGATCAGGTCAACATGTATGTTAGAACTGCGAAAGTATGACCCTGATGAGGGCAAATCCCAGGCCTAACCTAGACCTAACATGAATTATTGTCTAAAATATTTATCGAAACCAGGTTTAATTGACTGTTTCAGTCATGTACTTCATTACTACGTGATGCAATCCAGAAAAAACCCAGGATCTAGCCATCAAGTAAGAGAAATATGCGAAAGTATGAGCCTGATGAGAGCAAATCCCAGACCTAACCCAGACCTAACATGAATTATTCTCTAAAATATTGATCCGAACCAGGTTTAATTGACTGTTTCAGTGTGGTACCACATTACTACGTGATACAATCCAGAAACAGCCCAGGATCTACCCATGAAGTATGAGAAATATGCGAAAGTATGAGCCTGATGTGGGCAAATCCTAGACCTAACCCAAACCTAACATGCGTTATCCTCCAAAATATTGATCCAAACCGGGTTTAATGGACTGCTTCAGTATGGTACCACTTTACTACGTGATCCAAAGCGGACAAAACCCTCGATCAGGTCAACATGTATGTTAAAACTGCGAAAGTATGACCCTGATGAGGGCAAATCCCAGGCCTAACCTAGACCTAACATGCGTTGTCCTGTAAAATATTGATGGAAACCAGGTTTAATTGACTGCTTCAGTGTTGTACTTCATTACTACGTAATGCAATCCAGAAAAAGCCCAGGATCTAGACATCAAGCATGAGAAATATGCGAAAGAATGAGCCTGGTGAGAGCAAATCCCAGACCTAACCTAGACCTAACATGAATTATTCTCTAAAGTATTGATCGAAACCAGGTTTAATTGACTGTTTCAGTGTGGTACCACATTACTACGTGATCCAAACCACTAAAAACCCAGGATCCGTTCAACAAGTATGTGAAGAATACGAAAGTATGAGTCTGAAGAGTGAAAATCCTCGGCCTAACCTGGACCTAACATGCGTTATCCTGAAAAATATTGATCGAAACCAGGTTTAATCGACTGTTTCAGTATGGTACCACATTACTACGTGATCCAAACCAGAAAAAAACTCAGGATCTGTTCAACAAGTATGTGAAGTATGCGAAAGTATGAGTCTGATGAGGGCAAATCCCAGGCCTAAACTAGACATAACTTTCGTTATCCTCTAAAATATTGATCGAAACCAGGTTTAATTGACTGTTTTAGTGTGGTACGAAATTACTACGTGATCCAAACCAGAAAAAAACCCAGGATCTGTTCAACAAGTATGTGAAGTATGCGAAAGTATGAGTCTGATGAGGGCAAATCCCAGACCTATCCCAGACCTAACTTGCGTTATCCTCTAAAATATTGATCGAAACCAGGTTTAATTGAATGTTTTAGTGTGGTACCACTTTACTACGTGATCCAAAGCAGAAAAAACCCTCGATCAGGTCAACATGCATGTTAAAACTGCGAAAGTATGAGCCTGATGAGGGCAAATCCCAGACCTATCCCAGACCTAACATGCGTTATCCTCAAAAATATTAATCGAAACCAGGTTTAATCGACTGTTTCAGTGTGGTACCACATTACTACGTGATCCAAACCAGAAAAAAGCCAGGATCTTGTCAACGAGTATGTGAAAAACGCGAAAGTATGAGCCTGATGAGGGCAAATCCCAGACCTATCCCAGACCAAACTTGCGTTATCCTCTAAAATATTGATCGAAACGAGGTTTAATCGACTGTTTCAGTGTGGTACCACATTACTACGTGATCCAAACCAGAAAAAACCCAGGATCTGTTCAACAAGTATGTGAAAAACGCGAAAGTATGAGCCTGATGAGGGCAAATCCCAGACCTATCCCAGACCAAACTTGCGTTATCCTCTAAAATATTGATCGAAACCAGGTTTAATAGACTGTTTCAGTGTGGTCCCACATTACTACGTGATCCAAACCAGAAAAAACCCAGGATCCGTTCAACAAGTATGTGAAGAATGCGAAAGTATGAGTCTGCTGAGTGAAAATCCCCGGCCTAACCTAGACCTAACATGCGTTATCCTCAAAAATATTGATCGAAACCAGGTTTAATCGACTGTTTCAGTGTGGTACCACACTACTACTTGACCCAAACCGGAAAAAGCCCAGGATCCGTTCAACAAGTATGTGAAGAATGCGAAAGTATGAGTCTGATGAGGGCAAATCCCAGACCTATCCCAGACCTAACTTTTTTTTTTTTTTTTTTTTTTTTTTTTTTTGTCGTGGGGAAAATCTTCGAAAGACTCCCTCCCACCTCCTTGGGGAGAGGTGGGAGGGGTGTGTGGGATTCCCCGCGCCCGTACAACGACAGGCGCGGGACCTACCCACTAAAAACCCCACGGTGACCCTTCGGCACGCTTTGGGAGGATACCGGGAATCGCTCGAAGCATTCTTCCGGTATCCTCCCCGTGCCCGCGCTTTCGCGCCCATCCCCCGGGGGGACAATCGGTCCCCCCAGTAGACACACTGCCTCATAGCGGCGGGACGGGGCCACTCCATCCCGCCGCTATCCGTCCCGGGGCCGCGTTTAGTGGCGGCTGCGAGCCCCAACTCGCAACCGCCCGCGACCCCGTTTCCACCCCTCGGCGGCCGGGCGTTCATGGCCGCACCAGACCGCCGAGGGTGCCTCCCCTTGCGTCGGACCGGTAGGGGGAGGCACTCCTACCCCCAACCGGTCCGACCCGGCGCCGCCTGGCGGGAGGAGGGTCCCCTCAGGACCCCCCTCCCAGCCTAGGTCATCCGCCACGCCGAGGCGGCCGCCCGCGACGCCTCGCGACCGGGCGACGACCTCGGGCCACCGCACGAGCGCGAGCTTCAGCGCGCCGCTGAAGCTCGCGCTCCCTCCCCGCGGCCTCCTTCTGCAACATTACGTTCTCGCAGAAGGAGGCCACGGCCCTCCACTTCTCCTCGCTGCCGAGCATGGCGCGCACCACGCCCGGCAGCGAGACATCCCGCCCGACGACGCCGACCAGGACACGGCGCTCCCCCTCCCACGCGGGGCATACCTCCAGGGTATGATCCGCCGTGTCCTGCTCAGCGTCGCAGTGGCAGCAACGCGCCGTCGGCTCCTTCCCTATCCGGCACAGGTATCTTCCGAAGCTGCCATGCCCGGAAAATACCTGTGCCATCCGGTAGGTGAGGCTGCCATGGCCTCTGTCCAGCCACTCCTTCAGGAGTGGCCGAACCGCCCCGACAGTCCGGTGCCCCGCGGTTGGCAGAGCCAGCCGCTCCTGCCACGCGAGCAACACGGACTGCCGGGCCTGGCGCTTCAAATCGCCCCAAGCAGGTTCCTGCCCGCCCGGGACCGCCCCCACCCCCGCGCGACGGTCGACGCGGTGCCGGTACATCACCGCGTGCGACCGCGCGAGCAGGTCCATGGGCGGCATCCCCGCTAGAACCGTCGCCGCCTCATGTGACATGGTCCGATACCCGCGGACGACCCTGAGCGCCATGCGCCTCTGCACCCGACGCAGCATAGTCATGCTGCGCCGGGAGGCAGCCAGGTCGTCCGCCCAGACGGGGGCCCCGTATAGGGCCACCGACTGGACCATTGCCACATAGAGGCGACGAACTCGGCCCGCCGGGCCCCCCAGGTTGGGCAGGATCCGGCCCAGAGCCGCAACCATCCTTTCCAACCGGGGGACCAGGCAGCGGAAATGCTCCTCGAAACGCCAGTGGCTATCGAGGGTCAGCCCTAGATACCTGATCCGGGGCTTCACCTCGATGTCAGCCCCACCCACCCGGATCAGAGGGGGTGGCGGATCCTGCCGAGGTGAATGAAACGCAATCACCTCGGTCTTATGGACCGCCACCGTCATCCCCATCCCCCTGATCCGGTCGACGACGCGTTGCGACCCCTCCTCCGCGCGACGCATGGCCCTCCCCCAGTGCGCCCCGACGGCCAGCACCAGTGTGTCATCCGCATAACACACCGTGCTGACGCCGTCGGGGAGGCCGGCCCGCAACACCGAGTCGTACGCGATGTTCCACAGGAGTGGCCCGAGGACCGACCCCTGCGGAACACCGCAGTACACCTCCCTCCGCATATCACCATCCCGGCCCGGATACTCGATCCACCTGCCGCGGAGATAATCCCCGACGACCGCCCTGAGACAAGGGGGGACCCGATGATATTCGAGTCCCCTCCTTATCTCTTCCCAGGGGAGGGTGTTAAAGGCATTGGCAATATCCAAGGATATTGCCAATGCCACCCCTCCCCGGGAGACGGCCGCCCCCGAGAGGGCCCTCACACGACCTATCGCGTCGATAGTCGATCGGCCCCCCCGGAAACCGAACTGGCAGTCGGCCAGACCGGGATCACCCCGCGAGAGGTGCTCGACGAGGCGGGCAGCAATCACCCGCTCGAAGAGCTTGCCCACCTCGTCGAGGAGACAAATGGGCCGGTATGCGGAGGGAGACTCCGCGGGCCGACCCTCCTTCCGGAGGAGGACCATCCTCGCCACCTTCCAACTGGGGGGGAATCGCCCGTCCCTCAGGCAGCGGTCGAACAACCGCCTGAGGTCGGCCCCAAGGACGCCCTGGGTCAAGACCCAAACCCGGCCGGGCACACCATCCGGACCCGGGGCCGTGTTACGAACCCCGAGCCGTCTGATGGCCGCTGCCAGCTCCTCCTGCGTGACCCCCAGCTCGGCCGTCCACTCCACTGGGACAGCCGCCGCCGCCGGAGGACGCGGTCCCCTCTCCCCAATTGGGAAGAGGGTATTGACCACGTCCTCCAGCAGCCGGGGGTCAAGACCCTCGGTGACGGGGGGCGCCCACGGGCGGAGCTTATTCAGCACCACCTTATATGGGCGCCCCCATGGATCGTCATCAAGGGTCTGGAGGAGCTCCTTCCATGCCCGGGTCTTGGCCCGTTTGATGGCGACCTGCAGAGCAACCCGCGCCACGCGGTATGCTCCATACAGGTCATCAGCTGCCCTCGCTCGCGCCACGCCGTCGCCTGTACGTTGACGACGGCGCGCGCGGGTGTACTGGCGTCGGGCGCGGACAGTCGCGACTCGCAACTCCGCGATCGCGTCCGACCACCAGTACACCGCCCGGCGAGGAGAAGCCCGCCCGACCCGAGGCATCGCCGCGTCGCAAATACCCGCGACCAATGCTCCGAGCCGGGCGACCTCCTCCTCTATGCTCGGCAACTCGGCCGCTCCCTGCGGCCAAGTTGCAGCGAGGGCAGCTGCCATCAGGGCGTCCTTGTCCAGGCGCCGAAGCGCCCAGCGGCGTGGTGGGGTGCCACGCAGGCGGCCGTGTCGGGATGCACTCGCGGCGGCAGAGACCTCCATCCGGATGTACCGGTGATCGGAGAGTGTCTCTGCCCCCGCGACCACGTGCCAACCCGACACCATGCGCACGGCGTTGGGGGTCGCGAATCCAACATCCACGATGGACCCCCCATATCGCCGCACGCATGTGTGCTCCGACCCCCGGTTCAATACCCGGAGGTCGAGCCCCGCCGCCCAATCGCCCAGGATCCCGCCGCGAACGGAGGTCCTGGGGGATCCCCAAGCCACCGACTTGGCATTAAAATCCCCCAGGACCAGCACCGGCCGGGCCGCGTAGCGCTGCACGCATGCCGCGACCTCGGCCAAGTACAGCTCGAACGCAGCGTGACCGCTACGGGGCGAAATGTAGCACCCCACCACAGCGACTCCCCCCCAGTCCACGGCGACGAATCCCCGACCGCGCTCCAACAAGGAGAACGGTGGGGACCCGTCGCCCCCTCCCCATACCGTCGCCACCAAGCCGTCCGCGTCGCCCACCCAATGAGGGTGATCAGGGACGCGGTACGGCTCGGCGGCGACCGCCAGGCCAACCCCCCACTCCGCGAGGACTTGGGACATCAAGTCCTGTGCCGCGCGGCAGTGGTTGAGGTTGGCCTGGAGGAGGAGGCGGGGCGGCATTAATTAATGGCCGCGCCAGCCTCCTCCCGGCCGTCCGTCCCCGTAGCACCGTCCACCTCCATGGAGGACGATGCCACCGCCCTCGGCACCGGGGCCGGTGCAGCCCGCCTCTTCCTCTCCTTCCGGGAGGGGGGGGAGCACTTCTTGCTCCCCACCCTGTGATCGGCTGGCCTCCCCATGTCCGCACACAGCGGGCAGTGGGGGGCCGCCGAGCACTGGCTCGCACGGTGCTCTTTGGCACCGCAGCGGTAACATTGACCGCTGCGGTCCACCGGCGAGGTGCACCACTGCCTCACGTGCCCCAATTCGAGGCAGCGGTGACACTGGAGCGGGCGCGGCGCGAGGATTTCCACTCGCGCCGAAACCCACCCCACCAACACCCTCCCGGATTCCGCCACCTTACGGGCGGCGGAGAGGGGGCACCGGGCCCACACCGACCCGAGGCCGGAGGGCGACCTGCGGATCTCTCCGATCCGCAGGTCCTCCACAGGACAGTCCCCCGCCCTCGCAAGGGCACGGGACACATCCTGTGCGCTGATCGAGTCGTCCAGCCCACAAACGCGCATCTCCGTGCGCTTCGTGGGCCGGGCGACCCGGACACCTCGCTCGCCCAGCTGCTCCCGGAGCCTCTGGGCGAGACGATCCGCCTTCGCGCCGCCTTCTGCACCGGGGATCTCCAGCAAGAGACCCCCGGTCACGGCCCTCTTCGCCCTCACGGAGGCGATGCCCAGCTCTTCCAGGGAGATATTCTCCCTGGCGAGCCGCATCGCCTCCGCGAGGGTCAGGTCGCCCCCCTGCGCAACGGTCAGCGTCACCGCTGCCGTTTTTGGGGGACGACCTGGTCGTGCCTTCCCGACCTTCGCGGCCTTTACCTTGGCCGCCGGCGGCGGAGGCGGAGGCCGCGGTTGCGAGGCCTTCCTCGCCGCCCGCTTCGCCTTCCGCCCCACCACCTCACTCCACGCCACCCCCCCTTGGGAGGGTGCCGTGGAGGACGCGACCACCGCGACCACGGGTACACCACCCCCCTTGGGGGTCGCGACCCGGGGCCCTGGTGCCGCAACGCTGGGCGGAGCCTTCACTCCGCCCTTCTTTGCCTTCCCCGACTGTACCGGAACAGGTCGGGGAGGCACGGCCTTCCTGCTGACCGCTCTTCCGGCGAGGAGCTCCTCCCGGAAGGCGGCCAGCTTGCCATCAATCATGTCCCCAATCCTCCTCAGAAGATCGTCTTCTGAGGAGGACGGGGACTTCTTCACGGGCGGAGTGCGGGTGGAGGGGCCCGCGGTGCCCCGCACCACTGCCGCCGCACTCCGCTTATTTACCTCCGCCGAGGGACGCGGCGGTGGAGGAGGAGGGAGAATGGGAGGGAGGGCTGCGCTGTTCCACAGCGCCTCTGCCCTCCTCCTCCCCTGTCGCTCCTCCTCCAACAGGAGCTGCAGACGGGCGTTCCGCCCTCTGAGCTCCCGCGCCGCCTCCCTCATTTCCTCCGCCGCGGCCTTCAGGGCCGCCGCGCCACCGCTTTTCTGCCCCTTAAAGGCGCAGGCAGCGGCGACTTTCTCCACCCGCCTCAGGGACGAGGAGATCCTCTCCGATATCTCCTCGGTCACCTCGTCCCTGAGGCAACTCAGCCTCACCGACGGGCTCATCGCCCCGCCCACCTCGACGACGGCCTGCCCCGCCCTCTTCCTCTTAGAGCCTATGAGGCTCCTGGTGGAGGAGAAGGACGAGACTGACGCAGTCTCATCGTCCTCCTCCACCTTCCACGAAGCCGGGCCAGGCGCTGGAGGCGGCGCGAGCGCCGTCACTCCAGTCCCAACACCGCCTTCGTCCTCCCCCTCTGACTTACCCCGTCCCATCCCCGTTTTAATAGTGAACTCCATAATATTCCCACGAGCAGGTCGGAAGAAAAGGTCCGCCCGGGCAGAGCCGCCTTACCCGGGTAAGCCTATATACTCCGGGGGTTCGGCAGGTTCCCCGGAGGTGGTCGCTTGGGATTGGGCCTTCTCCCCCAACCATGCATCCCATCGCCGCGCACCATAGCTTAGGATTGGAGGGCGATTTTATAGAGTCGCCATACTCGTGGCCCAGGCGGTTAAGCCAAGACCCCCGTTCCTCCTGCCGTCACGTACCATTCACAAAACCAATAGGGAATTGTGAATGGGTCGTTGTGACGACCAACAGGAGGCTTACGGTGTGTGTATGACTCGGGTACCCCGGGTTCGTTAAGCCCGTACTGCAGCTGAAAGGCTGGCAGCCCCTGAGGGGATCCCAGACCTAACTTGCGTTATCCTCTAAAATAATGATCGAAACCAGGTTTAATTGACTGTTTTAGTTGTGGTACCACTTTACTACGTGATCCAAAGGAGAAAAAACCCTCGATGAGGTCAACATGCATGTTAAAACTGCGAAAGTATGACCCTGATGAGGGCAAATCCCAGACTTATCCCAGACCTAACTTGCGTTGCCCTCTAAGATATTGATGGAAACCAGGTTTAATTGACTGTTTCAGTGTGGTACCACATTACCACGTGATCCAATCCAGAAATAGCTCAGGATCTAGCCATCAAGTATGAGAAATATGCGAAAGAATGAGCCTGATGAGGGCAAATCCCAGGCCTAACCTAGACCTAACACGCGTTATCCTCAAAAATATTGATCGAAACCTGGTTTTATCTGCTGTTTCAGTGTGGTACCACATTGCTATGTGATCCAAACCAGAAAATAACCCAGGATCTGTTCAACGAGTATGTGAAGTGTGCGAAAGTATGAGCCTGATGAGGGCAAATCCCAGACCTATCCCAGACCTAACTTGCGTTGTCCTCTAAGATATTGATGGAAACCAGGTTTAATTGACTGTTTCAGTGTTGTACTTCATTACTACGTGATACAATCCAGAAGCAGCCCAGGATCTAGCCATGAAGTATGAGAAATATGCGAAAGTATGAGCCTGATGTGGGCAAATCCTAGACCTAACCCAAACCTAACATGCGTTATCCTCTAAAATAGTTATCATGACCAGGTTTCATTGATTGCTTCAGTGTGGTCCCGCAATAACTACGTGATCCAAACCAGAAAAAACCCACGATCCGTTCAACAAGTATGTGAAGAATGCGAAAGTATGGGTCTGATGAGTGAAAATCCCCGGCCTAACCTAGACCTAACATGCGTTATCCTCAAAAATATTGATCGAAACCAGGTTTAATCGACTGTTTCAGTGTGGTACCACACTACTACGTGACCCAAACCGGAAAAAACCCAGGATCTGTTCAACAAGTATTTGAAAAACGCGAAAGTATGAGCCTGATGAGGGCAAATCCCAGACCTATCCCAATCCTAACTTGCGTTATCCTCTAAAATATTGAACGAAACCAGGTTTAATTGACTGTTTCAGCGTGGTACCACATTACTACGTGATACAATCCAGAAACAGCCCAGGATCTAGCCATGAAGTATGAGAAATATGCGAAAGTATGAGCCTGATAAGGGCAAATCCTAGACCTAACCCAAACCTAACATGCGTTATCCTCTAAATTATTTATCAAGACCAGGTTTAATTGAATGTTCCAGTGTGGTACCACATTACTTCGTGAACCAAACCAGAAAAAATCCAGGATCCGTTCAACATGTATGTGAAGAATGTGAAAGTATGTGTGTGATGAGTGAAAATCCCAGGGCAAACCTAGACCTAACATGCGTTATCCTCTAAAATATTGATCCAAACCAGGTTTAATGGACTGTTTCAGTGTGGCACCACTTTACTACGTGATCCAAAGCAGAAAAAGCCCAGGATCTAGCCATCAAGTATGAGAAATATGCGAAAGAATGAGCCTGATGAGAGCAAATCCCAGACCTAACCTAGACATAACATGAATTATTCTCTAAAATATTGATCATGACCAGGTTTAATTGATTGTTTCAGTGTGGTCCCACATTACTACATGATGCAATCCAGAAAAAGCCCAGGATCTAGCCATCAAGTATGAGAAATATGCGAAAGTATGAGCCTGATGAGGGCGAATCCCAGACCTATCCCAGACCTAACATGCGTTATCCTCTAAAATATTAATCGAAACCAGGTTTAATCGACTGTTTTAGTTGTGGTACCACTTTACTACGTGATCCAAACCACTAAAAACCCAGGATCCGTTCAACAAGTATGTGAAGAATACGAAAGTATGAGTCTGAAGAGTGAAAATCCTCGGCCTAACCTGGACCTAACATGCGTTATCCTGAAAAATATTGATCGAAACCAGGTTTAATCGACTGTTTCAGTATGGTACCACATTACTACGTGATCCAAACCAGAAAAAAACTCAGGATCTGTTCAACAAGTATGTGAAGTATGCGAAAGTATGAGTCTGATGAGGGCAAATCCCAGGCCTAAACTAGACATAACTTTCGTTATCCTCTAAAATATTGATCGAAACCAGGTTTAATTGACTGTTTTAGTGTGGTACGAAATTACTACGTGATCCAAACCAGAAAAAAACCCAGGATCTGTTCAACAAGTATGTGAAGTATGCGAAAGTATGAGTCTGATGAGGGCAAATCCCAGACCTATCCCAGACCTAACTTGCGTTATCCTCTAAAATATTGATCGAAACCAGGTTTAATTGAATGTTTTAGTGTGGTACCACTTTACTACGTGATCCAAAGCAGAAAAAACCCTCGATCAGGTCAACATGCATGTTAAAACTGCGAAAGTATGAGCCTGATGAGGGCAAATCCCAGACCTATCCCAGACCTAACATGCGTTATCCTCAAAAATATTAATCGAAACCAGGTTTAATCGACTGTTTCAGTGTGGTACCACATTACTACGTGATCCAAACCAGAAAAAAGCCAGGATCTTGTCAACGAGTATGTGAAAAACGCGAAAGTATGAGCCTGATGAGGGCAAATCCCAGACCTATCCCAGACCAAACTTGCGTTATCCTCTAAAATATTGATCGAAACGAGGTTTAATCGACTGTTTCAGTGTGGTACCACATTACTACGTGATCCAAACCAGAAAAAACCCAGGATCTGTTCAACAAGTATGTGAAAAACGCGAAAGTATGAGCCTGATGAGGGCAAATCCCAGACCTATCCCAGACCAAACTTGCGTTATCCTCTAAAATATTGATCGAAACCAGGTTTAATAGACTGTTTCAGTGTGGTCCCACATTACTACGTGATCCAAACCAGAAAAAACCCAGGATCCGTTCAACAAGTATGTGAAGAATGCGAAAGTATGAGTCTGCTGAGTGAAAATCCCCGGCCTAACCTAGACCTAACATGCGTTATCCTCAAAAATATTGATCGAAACCAGGTTTAATCGACTGTTTCAGTGTGGTACCACACTACTACTTGACCCAAACCGGAAAAAGCCCAGGATCCGTTCAACAAGTATGTGAAGAATGCGAAAGTATGAGTCTGATGAGGGCAAATCCCAGACCTATCCCAGACCTAACTTTTTTTTTTTTTTTTTTTTTTTTTTTTTTGTCGTGGGGAAAATCTTCGAAAGACTCCCTCCCACCTCCTTGGGGAGAGGTGGGAGGGGTGTGTGGGATTCCCCGCGCCCGTACAACGACAGGCGCGGGACCTACCCACTAAAAACCCCACGGTGACCCTTCGGCACGCTTTGGGAGGATACCGGGAATCGCTCGAAGCATTCTTCCGGTATCCTCCCCGTGCCCGCGCTTTCGCGCCCATCCCCCGGGGGGACAATCGGTCCCCCCAGTAGACACACTGCCTCATAGCGGCGGGACGGGGCCACTCCATCCCGCCGCTATCCGTCCCGGGGCCGCGTTTAGTGGCGGCTGCGAGCCCCAACTCGCAACCGCCCGCGACCCCGTTTCCACCCCTCGGCGGCCGGGCGTTCATGGCCGCACCAGACCGCCGAGGGTGCCTCCCCTTGCGTCGGACCGGTAGGGGGAGGCACTCCTACCCCCAACCGGTCCGACCCGGCGCCGCCTGGCGGGAGGAGGGTCCCCTCAGGACCCCCCTCCCAGCCTAGGTCATCCGCCACGCCGAGGCGGCCGCCCGCGACGCCTCGCGACCGGGCGACGACCTCGGGCCACCGCACGAGCGCGAGCTTCAGCGCGCCGCTGAAGCTCGCGCTCCCTCCCCGCGGCCTCCTTCTGCAACATTACGTTCTCGCAGAAGGAGGCCACGGCCCTCCACTTCTCCTCGCTGCCGAGCATGGCGCGCACCACGCCCGGCAGCGAGACATCCCGCCCGACGACGCCGACCAGGACACGGCGCTCCCCCTCCCACGCGGGGCATACCTCCAGGGTATGATCCGCCGTGTCCTGCTCAGCGTCGCAGTGGCAGCAACGCGCCGTCGGCTCCTTCCCTATCCGGCACAGGTATCTTCCGAAGCTGCCATGCCCGGAAAATACCTGTGCCATCCGGTAGGTGAGGCTGCCATGGCCTCTGTCCAGCCACTCCTTCAGGAGTGGCCGAACCGCCCCGACAGTCCGGTGCCCCGCGGTTGGCAGAGCCAGCCGCTCCTGCCACGCGAGCAACACGGACTGCCGGGCCTGGCGCTTCAAATCGCCCCAAGCAGGTTCCTGCCCGCCCGGGACCGCCCCCACCCCCGCGCGACGGTCGACGCGGTGCCGGTACATCACCGCGTGCGACCGCGCGAGCAGGTCCATGGGCGGCATCCCCGCTAGAACCGTCGCCGCCTCATGTGACATGGTCCGATACCCGCGGACGACCCTGAGCGCCATGCGCCTCTGCACCCGACGCAGCATAGTCATGCTGCGCCGGGAGGCAGCCAGGTCGTCCGCCCAGACGGGGGCCCCGTATAGGGCCACCGACTGGACCATTGCCACATAGAGGCGACGAACTCGGCCCGCCGGGCCCCCCAGGTTGGGCAGGATCCGGCCCAGAGCCGCAACCATCCTTTCCAACCGGGGGACCAGGCAGCGGAAATGCTCCTCGAAACGCCAGTGGCTATCGAGGGTCAGCCCTAGATACCTGATCCGGGGCTTCACCTCGATGTCAGCCCCACCCACCCGGATCAGAGGGGGTGGCGGATCCTGCCGAGGTGAATGAAACGCAATCACCTCGGTCTTATGGACCGCCACCGTCATCCCCATCCCCCTGATCCGGTCGACGACGCGTTGCGACCCCTCCTCCGCGCGACGCATGGCCCTCCCCCAGTGCGCCCCGACGGCCAGCACCAGTGTGTCATCCGCATAACACACCGTGCTGACGCCGTCGGGGAGGCCGGCCCGCAACACCGAGTCGTACGCGATGTTCCACAGGAGTGGCCCGAGGACCGACCCCTGCGGAACACCGCAGTACACCTCCCTCCGCATATCACCATCCCGGCCCGGATACTCGATCCACCTGCCGCGGAGATAATCCCCGACGACCGCCCTGAGACAAGGGGGGACCCGATGATATTCGAGTCCCCTCCTTATCTCTTCCCAGGGGAGGGTGTTAAAGGCATTGGCAATATCCAAGGATATTGCCAATGCCACCCCTCCCCGGGAGACGGCCGCCCCCGAGAGGGCCCTCACACGACCTATCGCGTCGATAGTCGATCGGCCCCCCCGGAAACCGAACTGGCAGTCGGCCAGACCGGGATCACCCCGCGAGAGGTGCTCGACGAGGCGGGCAGCAATCACCCGCTCGAAGAGCTTGCCCACCTCGTCGAGGAGACAAATGGGCCGGTATGCGGAGGGAGACTCCGCGGGCCGACCCTCCTTCCGGAGGAGGACCATCCTCGCCACCTTCCAACTGGGGGGGAATCGCCCGTCCCTCAGGCAGCGGTCGAACAACCGCCTGAGGTCGGCCCCAAGGACGCCCTGGGTCAAGACCCAAACCCGGCCGGGCACACCATCCGGACCCGGGGCCGTGTTACGAACCCCGAGCCGTCTGATGGCCGCTGCCAGCTCCTCCTGCGTGACCCCCAGCTCGGCCGTCCACTCCACTGGGACAGCCGCCGCCGCCGGAGGACGCGGTCCCCTCTCCCCAATTGGGAAGAGGGTATTGACCACGTCCTCCAGCAGCCGGGGGTCAAGACCCTCGGTGACGGGGGGCGCCCACGGGCGGAGCTTATTCAGCACCACCTTATATGGGCGCCCCCATGGATCGTCATCAAGGGTCTGGAGGAGCTCCTTCCATGCCCGGGTCTTGGCCCGTTTGATGGCGACCTGCAGAGCAACCCGCGCCACGCGGTATGCTCCATACAGGTCATCAGCTGCCCTCGCTCGCGCCACGCCGTCGCCTGTACGTTGACGACGGCGCGCGCGGGTGTACTGGCGTCGGGCGCGGACAGTCGCGACTCGCAACTCCGCGATCGCGTCCGACCACCAGTACACCGCCCGGCGAGGAGAAGCCCGCCCGACCCGAGGCATCGCCGCGTCGCAAATACCCGCGACCAATGCTCCGAGCCGGGCGACCTCCTCCTCTATGCTCGGCAACTCGGCCGCTCCCTGCGGCCAAGTTGCAGCGAGGGCAGCTGCCATCAGGGCGTCCTTGTCCAGGCGCCGAAGCGCCCAGCGGCGTGGTGGGGTGCCACGCAGGCGGCCGTGTCAGGATGCACTCGCGGCGGCAGAGACCTCCATCCGGATGTACCGGTGATCGGAGAGTGTCTCTGCCCCCGCGACCACGTGCCAACCCGACACCATGCGCACGGCGTTGGGGGTCGCGAATCCAACATCCACGATGGACCCCCCATATCGCCGCACGCATGTGTGCTCCGACCCCCGGTTCAATACCCGGAGGTCGAGCCCCGCCGCCCAATCGCCCAGGATCCCGCCGCGAACGGAGGTCCTGGGGGATCCCCAAGCCACCGACTTGGCATTAAAATCCCCCAGGACCAGCACCGGCCGGGCCGCGTAGCGCTGCACGCATGCCGCGACCTCGGCCAAGTACAGCTCGAACGCAGCGTGACCGCTACGGGGCGAAATGTAGCACCCCACCACAGCGACTCCCCCCCAGTCCACGGCGACGAATCCCCGACCGCGCTCCAACAAGGAGAACGGTGGGGACCCGTCGCCCCCTCCCCATACCGTCGCCACCAAGCCGTCCGCGTCGCCCACCCAATGAGGGTGATCAGGGACGCGGTACGGCTCGGCGGCGACCGCCAGGCCAACCCCCCACTCCGCGAGGACTTGGGACATCAAGTCCTGTGCCGCGCGGCAGTGGTTGAGGTTGGCCTGGAGGAGGAGGCGGGGCGGCATTAATTAATGGCCGCGCCAGCCTCCTCCCGGCCGTCCGTCCCCGTAGCACCGTCCACCTCCATGGAGGACGATGCCACCGCCCTCGGCACCGGGGCCGGTGCAGCCCGCCTCTTCCTCTCCTTCCGGGAGGGGGGGGAGCACTTCTTGCTCCCCACCCTGTGATCGGCTGGCCTCCCCATGTCCGCACACAGCGGGCAGTGGGGGGCCGCCGAGCACTGGCTCGCACGGTGCTCTTTGGCACCGCAGCGGTAACATTGACCGCTGCGGTCCACCGGCGAGGTGCACCACTGCCTCACGTGCCCCAATTCGAGGCAGCGGTGACACTGGAGCGGGCGCGGCGCGAGGATTTCCACTCGCGCCGAAACCCACCCCACCAACACCCTCCCGGATTCCGCCACCTTACGGGCGGCGGAGAGGGGGCACCGGGCCCACACCGACCCGAGGCCGGAGGGCGACCTGCGGATCTCTCCGATCCGCAGGTCCTCCACAGGACAGTCCCCCGCCCTCGCAAGGGCACGGGACACATCCTGTGCGCTGATCGAGTCGTCCAGCCCACAAACGCGCATCTCCGTGCGCTTCGTGGGCCGGGCGACCCGGACACCTCGCTCGCCCAGCTGCTCCCGGAGCCTCTGGGCGAGACGATCCGCCTTCGCGCCGCCTTCTGCACCGGGGATCTCCAGCAAGAGACCCCCGGTCACGGCCCTCTTCGCCCTCACGGAGGCGATGCCCAGCTCTTCCAGGGAGATATTCTCCCTGGCGAGCCGCATCGCCTCCGCGAGGGTCAGGTCGCCCCCCTGCGCAACGGTCAGCGTCACCGCTGCCGTTTTTGGGGGACGACCTGGTCGTGCCTTCCCGACCTTCGCGGCCTTTACCTTGGCCGCCGGCGGCGGAGGCGGAGGCCGCGGTTGCGAGGCCTTCCTCGCCGCCCGCTTCGCCTTCCGCCCCACCACCTCACTCCACGCCACCCCCCCTTGGGAGGGTGCCGTGGAGGACGCGACCACCGCGACCACGGGTACACCACCCCCCTTGGGGGTCGCGACCCGGGGCCCTGGTGCCGCAACGCTGGGCGGAGCCTTCACTCCGCCCTTCTTTGCCTTCCCCGACTGTACCGGAACAGGTCGGGGAGGCACGGCCTTCCTGCTGACCGCTCTTCCGGCGAGGAGCTCCTCCCGGAAGGCGGCCAGCTTGCCATCAATCATGTCCCCAATCCTCCTCAGAAGATCGTCTTCTGAGGAGGACGGGGACTTCTTCACGGGCGGAGTGCGGGTGGAGGGGCCCGCGGTGCCCCGCACCACTGCCGCCGCACTCCGCTTATTTACCTCCGCCGAGGGACGCGGCGGTGGAGGAGGAGGGAGAATGGGAGGGAGGGCTGCGCTGTTCCACAGCGCCTCTGCCCTCCTCCTCCCCTGTCGCTCCTCCTCCAACAGGAGCTGCAGACGGGCGTTCCGCCCTCTGAGCTCCCGCGCCGCCTCCCTCATTTCCTCCGCCGCGGCCTTCAGGGCCGCCGCGCCACCGCTTTTCTGCCCCTTAAAGGCGCAGGCAGCGGCGACTTTCTCCACCCGCCTCAGGGACGAGGAGATCCTCTCCGATATCTCCTCGGTCACCTCGTCCCTGAGGCAACTCAGCCTCACCGACGGGCTCATCGCCCCGCCCACCTCGACGACGGCCTGCCCCGCCCTCTTCCTCTTAGAGCCTATGAGGCTCCTGGTGGAGGAGAAGGACGAGACTGACGCAGTCTCATCGTCCTCCTCCACCTTCCACGAAGCCGGGCCAGGCGCTGGAGGCGGCGCGAGCGCCGTCACTCCAGTCCCAACACCGCCTTCGTCCTCCCCCTCTGACTTACCCCGTCCCATCCCCGTTTTAATAGTGAACTCCATAATATTCCCACGAGCAGGTCGGAAGAAAAGGTCCGCCCGGGCAGAGCCGCCTTACCCGGGTAAGCCTATATACTCCGGGGGTTCGGCAGGTTCCCCGGAGGTGGTCGCTTGGGATTGGGCCTTCTCCCCCAACCATGCATCCCATCGCCGCGCACCATAGCTTAGGATTGGAGGGCGATTTTATAGAGTCGCCATACTCGTGGCCCAGGCGGTTAAGCCAAGACCCCCGTTCCTCCTGCCGTCACGTACCATTCACAAAACCAATAGGGAATTGTGAATGGGTCGTTGTGACGACCAACAGGAGGCTTACGGTGTGTGTATGACTCGGGTACCCCGGGTTCGTTAAGCCCGTACTGCAGCTGAAAGGCTGGCAGCCCCTGAGGGGATCCCAGACCTAACTTGCGTTATCCTCTAAAATAATGATCGAAACCAGGTTTAATTGACTGTTTTAGTTGTGGTACCACTTTACTACGTGATCCAAAGGAGAAAAAACCCTCGATGAGGTCAACATGCATGTTAAAACTGCGAAAGTATGACCCTGATGAGGGCAAATCCCAGACTTATCCCAGACCTAACTTGCGTTGCCCTCTAAGATATTGATGGAAACCAGGTTTAATTGACTGTTTCAGTGTGGTACCACATTACCACGTGATCCAATCCAGAAATAGCTCAGGATCTAGCCATCAAGTATGAGAAATATGCGAAAGAATGAGCCTGATGAGGGCAAATCCCAGGCCTAACCTAGACCTAACACGCGTTATCCTCAAAAATATTGATCGAAACCTGGTTTTATCTGCTGTTTCAGTGTGGTACCACATTGCTATGTGATCCAAACCAGAAAATAACCCAGGATCTGTTCAACGAGTATGTGAAGTGTGCGAAAGTATGAGCCTGATGAGGGCAAATCCCAGACCTATCCCAGACCTAACTTGCGTTGTCCTCTAAGATATTGATGGAAACCAGGTTTAATTGACTGTTTCAGTGTTGTACTTCATTACTACGTGATACAATCCAGAAGCAGCCCAGGATCTAGCCATGAAGTATGAGAAATATGCGAAAGTATGAGCCTGATGTGGGCAAATCCTAGACCTAACCCAAACCTAACATGCGTTATCCTCTAAAATAGTTATCATGACCAGGTTTCATTGATTGCTTCAGTGTGGTCCCGCAATAACTACGTGATCCAAACCAGAAAAAACCCACGATCCGTTCAACAAGTATGTGAAGAATGCGAAAGTATGGGTCTGATGAGTGAAAATCCCCGGCCTAACCTAGACCTAACATGCGTTATCCTCAAAAATATTGATCGAAACCAGGTTTAATCGACTGTTTCAGTGTGGTACCACACTACTACGTGACCCAAACCGGAAAAAACCCAGGATCTGTTCAACAAGTATTTGAAAAACGCGAAAGTATGAGCCTGATGAGGGCAAATCCCAGACCTATCCCAATCCTAACTTGCGTTATCCTCTAAAATATTGAACGAAACCAGGTTTAATTGACTGTTTCAGCGTGGTACCACATTACTACGTGATACAATCCAGAAACAGCCCAGGATCTAGCCATGAAGTATGAGAAATATGCGAAAGTATGAGCCTGATAAGGGCAAATCCTAGACCTAACCCAAACCTAACATGCGTTATCCTCTAAATTATTTATCAAGACCAGGTTTAATTGAATGTTCCAGTGTGGTACCACATTACTTCGTGAACCAAACCAGAAAAAATCCAGGATCCGTTCAACATGTATGTGAAGAATGTGAAAGTATGTGTGTGATGAGTGAAAATCCCAGGGCAAACCTAGACCTAACATGCGTTATCCTCTAAAATATTGATCCAAACCAGGTTTAATGGACTGTTTCAGTGTGGCACCACTTTACTACGTGATCCAAAGCAGAAAAAGCCCAGGATCTAGCCATCAAGTATGAGAAATATGCGAAAGAATGAGCCTGATGAGAGCAAATCCCAGACCTAACCTAGACATAACATGAATTATTCTCTAAAATATTGATCATGACCAGGTTTAATTGATTGTTTCAGTGTGGTCCCACATTACTACATGATGCAATCCAGAAAAAGCCCAGGATCTAGCCATCAAGTATGAGAAATATGCGAAAGTATGAGCCTGATGAGGGCGAATCCCAGACCTATCCCAGACCTAACATGCGTTATCCTCTAAAATATTAATCGAAACCAGGTTTAATCGACTGTTTTAGTTGTGGTACCACTTTACTACGTGATCCAAAGCAGAAAAAACCCTCGATCAGGTCAACATGCATGTTAAAACTGCGAAAGTATGAGCCTGATGAGGGCTAATCCCAGACCTATCCCAGACCTAACTTGCGTTATCCTCTAAAATAGTGATCGAAACCAGGTTTAATTGACTGTTTTAGTTGTGGTACCACTTTGCTACGTGATCCAAAGCAGAAAAAACACTCGATCAGGTCAACATGCATGTTAAAACTGCGAAAGTATGACCCTGATGAGGGCAAATCCCAGGCCTAACCTAGACCTAACATGAATTATTGTCTAAAATATTTATCGAAACCAGGTTTAATTGACTGTTTCAGTCATGTACTTCATTACTACGTGATGCAATCCAGAAAAAACCCAGGATCTAGCCATCAAGTATGAGAAATATGCGAAAGTATGAGCCTGATGAGAGCAAATCCCAGACCTAACCCAGACCTAACATGAATTATTCTCTAAAATATTGATCCAAACCGGGTTTAATTGACTGTTTCAGTGTGGTACCACATTACTACGTGATACAATCCAGAAACAGCCCAGGATCTACCCATGAAGTATGAGAAATATGCGAAAGTATGAGCCTGATGTGGGCAAATCCTAGAACTAACCCAAACCTAACATGCGTTATCCTCTAAAATATTGATCCATACCGGGTTTAATGGACTGCTTCAGTGTGTTACCACTTTACTACGTGATCCAAAGCGGACAAAGCCCTCGATCAGGTCAACATGTATGTTAAAACTGCGAAAGTATGACCCTGATGAGGGCAAATCCCAGGCCTAACCTAGACCTAACATGCGTTGTCCTGTAAAATATTGATGGAAACCAGGTTTAGTTGACTGCTTCAGTGTTGTACTTCATTACTACGTGATGCAATCCAGAAAAAGCCCAGGATCTAGACATCAAGCATGAGAAATATGCGAAAGAATGAGCCTGATGAGAGCAAATCCCAGACCTAACCTAGACCTGACATGAATTATTCTCTAAAGTATTGATCGAA
Source organism: Colletes latitarsis (assembly GCF_051014445.1). Classification (NCBI taxonomy): domain Eukaryota; kingdom Metazoa; phylum Arthropoda; class Insecta; order Hymenoptera; family Colletidae; genus Colletes; species Colletes latitarsis. Next base: position 27,953,328 of record NW_027488366.1, on the reverse strand, counting down.
ACCAGGTTTAATTGACTGTTTCAGTGTGGTACCACATTACTACGTGATCCAAACCAGAAAAAACCCAGGATCTGTTCAACAAGTATGTGAAAAACGCGAAAGTATGAGCCTGATGAGGGCAAATCCCAGACCTATCCCAGACCAAACTTGCGTTATCCTCTAAAATATTGATCGAAACGAGGTTTAATCGACTGTTTCAGTGTGGTACCACATTACTACGTGATCCAAACCAGAAAAAACCCAGGATCTGTTCAACAAGTATGTGAAAAACGCGAAAGTATGAGCCTGATGAGGGCAAATCCCAGACCTATCCCAGACCAAACTTGCGTTATCCTCTAAAATATTGATCGAAACCAGGTTTAATCGACTGTTTCAGTGTGGTCCCACATTACTACGTGATCCAAACCAGAAAAAACCCAGGATCCGTTCAACAAGTATGTGAAGAATGCGAAAGTATGAGTCTGCTGAGTGAAAATCCCCGGCCTAACCTAGACCTAACATGCGTTATCCTCAAAAATATTGATCGAAACCAGGTTTAATCGACTGTTTCAGTGTGGTACCACACTACTACTTGACCCAAACCGGAAAAAGCCCAGGATCCGTTCAACAAGTATGTGAAGAATGCGAAAGTATGAGTCTGATGAGGGCTAATCCCAGACCTATCCCAGACCTAACTTGCGTTATCCTCTAAAATAATGATCGAAACCAGGTTTAATTGACTGTTTTAGTTGTGGTACCACTTTACTACGTGATCCAAAGGAGAAAAAACCCTCGATGAGGTCAACATGCATGTTAAAACTGCGAAAGTATGACCCTGATGAGGGCAAATCCCAGACCTATCCCAGATCTAACTTGCGTTGTCCTCTAAGATATTGATGGAAACCAGGTTTAATTGACTGTTTCAGTGTGGTACCACATTACCACGTGATCCAATCCAGAAATAGCCCAGGATCTAGCCATCAAGTATGAGAAATATGCGAAAGAATGAGCCTGATGAGGGCAAATCCCAGGCCTATCCCGGACCTAACTTGCGTTATCCTCTAAAATATTGAACGAAACCAGGTTTAATTGACTGTTTCAGCGTGGTACCACATTACTAGGTGGTACAATCCAGAAACAGCCCAGGATCTAGCCATGAAGTATGAGAAATATGCGAAAGTATGAGCCTGATGAGGGCAAATCCTAGACCTAACCCAAACCTAACATGCGTTATCCTCTAAAATATTTATCAAGACCAGGTTTAATTGAATGTTCCAGTGTGGTACCACATTACTACGTGAACCAAACCAGAAAAAACCCAGGGTCCGTTCAGCAAGTATGTGAAGATTGCGAATGTATGAGTCTGATGAGTGAAGATCCTAGGGCTTACCTAGACCTAACATGCGTTATCCTCTAAAATGTGGATCCAAACCAGGTTTAATGGACTGTTTCAGTGTGGTACCACTTTACTACCTGATCCAAAGCAGAAAAAACCCTCGATCACGTCAACATGTATGTTAAATCTGCGAAAGTATGACCCTGATGAGGGCAAATCCCAGGACTAACCTAAACCTAACATGCGTTGTCCTCTAAAATATTGATCGATACCAGGTTGAATTGACTGTTTCAGTGTGGTACCACACTACTACTTGACCCAAACCGGAAAAAACCCAGGATCCGGTCAACAAGTATGTGAAGAATGCGAAAGTATGAGTCTGATGAGTGAAAATCCCAGGCCTAACCTAGACCTAACATGCGTCATCCTCAAAAATATTGATCGAAACCTGGTTTAATTGACTGTTTCAGTGTGGTACCACATTACTATGTGATCCAAACCAGAAAATAACCCAGGATCTGTTCAACGAGTATGTGAAGTGTGCGAAAGTATGAGTCTGATGAGGGCAAATCCCAGACCTATCCCAGACCTGACATGCGTTATCCTCTAAAATATTGATCCAAACAAGGTTTAATGGACTGTTTCAGTGTGGTACCACACTACTACGTGATCCAAACCAGAAAAAACACAGGATCTGTTCAACAAGTATGTGAAGTGTGCGAAAGTATGAGTCTGATGAGGTCAAATCCCAGACCTATCCCAGACCTGACATGCGTTATCCTCTAAAATATTGATCCAAACAAGGTTTAATGGACTGTTTCAGTGTGGTACCACACTACTACGTGATCCAAACCAGAAAAAACACAGGATCAGTTCAACAAGTATGTGAAGTGTGCGAAAGTATGAGCCTGATGAGGGCAAATCCCAGACTTATCCCAGACCTAACTTGCGTTGTCCTCTAAGATATTGATGGAAACCAGGTTTAATTGACTGCTTCAGTGTTGTACTTCATTACTACGTGATGCAATCCAGAAAAAGCCCAGGATCTAGCCATGAAGTATGAGAAATATGCGAAAGTATCAGCCTGATGAGGGCAAATCCTAGACCTAACCCAAACCTAACATGCGTTATCCTCTAAAATATTTATCAAGACCAGGTTTAATTGAATGTTCCAGTGTGGTACCACATTACTACGTCATGCAATCCAGAACAAGCCCAGGATCTAGCCATCAAGTATGAGAAATATGCGAAGGTATGAGCCTGATGAGGGCGAATCCCAGACCTATCCCAGACCTAACTTGCGTTATCCTCTAAAATATTCATCGAAATCAGGCTTAATTGACTGTTTCAGCGTGGTACCACATTACTACGTGATACAATCCAGAAACAGCCCAGGATCTAGCCATGAAGTATGAGAAATATGCGAAAGTATCAGCCTGATGAGGGCAAATCCTAGACATAACCCAAACCTAACATGCGTTATCCTCTAAAATATTTGTCAAGACCAGGTTTAATTGAATGTTCCAGTGTGGTACCACATTACTACGTGATACAATCCAGAAATAGCCCAGGATCTAGCCATGAAGTATGAGAAGAATGCGAAACTATGAGTCTGATGAGTGAAAATCCCAGGGCTAACCTAGACCTAACATGCGTTATCCTCTAAAATATTGATCGAAACCAGGTTGAGTTGACTGTTTCAGTGTTGTACTTCATTACTACGTGATGCAAACCGGAAAAAGCCCAGGATCTAGCCATCAAGTATGAGAAATATGCGAAAGAATGAGCCTGATGAGAGCAAATCCCAGACCTAACCTAGACCTGACATGAATTATTCTCTAAAATATTGATCAAAACCAGGTTTAATTGACTGTTTCAGTGTGGTACCACATTACTACGTGATCCAAACCAGAAATAGCCCAGGATCCAGCCATGAAGTATGAGAAATATGCGAAAGTATGAGCCTGATGGGGGCAAATCCTAGTCGTAACCCAGACCTAACATGCGTTATCCTCTAAAATATTTATCAAGACTAGGTTTAATTGAATGTTTCAGTGTGGTACCACATTACTACGTGAGCCAAACCATAAAAAACCCAGGATCTGTTCAACAAGTATGTGATGAATGCGAAAGTATGAGTCTGATGAGTGAAAATCCCAGACCTAACCTAGACCTAACATGCGTTATCCTCTAAAATATTGATCCAAACCAGGTTTAATCGACTGTTTCAGTGTGGTACCTCGTTGCTACGTGATCCAAACCAGAAAAAACCCAGGATCAGTTCAACAAGTATGTGAAAAACGCGAAAGTATGAGCCTGATGAGGGCGAATCCCAGACCTTTCCCAGACCAAACTTGCGTTATCCTCTAAAATATTGATCGAAACCAGTTTTAATTGACTGTTTCGGCGTGGTACCGCATTACTACGTGATACAATCCAGAAACAGCCCAGGATCTAGCCATGAAGTATGAGAAATATGCGAAAGTATGAGCCTGATGAGGGCAAATCCTAGACCTAACCTAGACCTAACATGCGTTATCCTCTAAAATATTTATCAAGACCAGGTTTAATTGAATGTTTCAGTGTGGTACCACATTACTACGTGAACCAAACCTGAAAAAACCCAGGATCCGGTCAACAAGTATGTGAAGAATGCGAAAGTATGAGTCTGATGAGTGAAAATCCCAGGGCAAACCTAGACCTAACATGCGTTATCCTGTAAAATATTGATCCAAACCAGGTTTAATGGACTGTTTCAGTGTGGCACCACTTTACTACGTGATCCAAAGCAGAAAAAACCCTCGATCAGGTCAACATGTATGTTAAAACTGCGGAAGTATGACCCTGATGAGGGCAAATCCCAGGCCTAACCTAGACCTAACATGCGTTGTCCTCTAAGATATTGATGGAAACCAGGTTTAATTGACTGTTTCAGTGTTGTACTTCATTACTACGTGATGCAATCCAGAAAAAGCCCAGGATCTAGCCATCAAGTATGAGAAATATGCGAAAGAATGAGCCTGATGAGAGCAAATCCCAGACCTAACCTAGACATAACATGAATTATTCTCTAAAATATTGATCATGACCAGGTTTAATCGACTGTTTCAGTGTGGTACCACATTACTATGTGATCCAAACCAGAAAAAACCCAGGATCCGTTCAACAAGTATGTGAAGAATGCGAAAGTATGAGTCTGATGAGTGAAAATCCCAGGCCTAACCTAGACCTAACATGCGTTGTCCTCAAAAATAGTGATCGAAACCTGGTTTAATCGACTGTTTCAGTGTGGTACCACATTACTATGTGATCCAAACCAGAAAATAACCCAGGATCTGTTCAACGAGTATGTGAAGTGTGCGAAAGTATGAGTCTGATGAGGGCAAATCCCAGACCTATCCCAGACCTAACATGCGTTATCCTCTAAAATATTTATCAAGACCAGGTTTAATTGATTGTTTCAGTGTGGACCCACATTACTACGTGATCCAAACCAGAAAAAACCCAGGATCCGTTCAACAAGTATGTGAAGAATGCGAAAGTATGAGTCTGATGAGTGAAAATCCCAGGCCTAACCTAGACCTAACATGCGTTATCCTCAAAAGTATTGATCGAAACCTGGTTTAATCGACTGTTTCAGTGTGGTACCACATTACTATGTGATCCAAACCAGAAAATAACCCTGGATCTGTTCAACGAGTATGTGAAGTGTGCGAAAGTATGAGTCTGATGAGGGCTAATCCCAGACCTACCCCAGACCTAACTTGCGTTATCCTCTAAAATATTTATCAAGACCAGGTTTAATTGATTGTTTCAGTGTGGACCCACATAACTACGTGATCCAAACCAGAAAAAACCCAGGATCCGTTCAACAAGTATGTGAAGAATGCAAAAGTATGAGTCTGATGAGTGAAAATCCCAGGCCTAACCTAGGCCTAACATGCGTTGTCCTCAAAAATAGTGATCGAAACCTGGTTTAATCGACTGTTTCAGTGTGGTACCACATTACTATGTCATCCAAACCAGAAAATAACCCAGGATCTGTTCAACGAGTATGTGAAGTGTGCGAAAGTATGAGTCTGATGAGGGCAAATCCCAGACCTATCCCAGACCTAACATGCGTTATCCTCTAAAATATTTATCAAGACCAGGTTTAATTGATTGTTTCAGTGTGGACCCACATTACTACGTGATCCAAACCAGAAAAAACCCAGGATCCGTTCAACAAGTATGTGAAGAATGCGAAAGTATGAGTCTGATGAGTGAAAATCCCAGGCCTAACCTAGACCTAACATGCGTTATCCTCAAAAGTATTGATCGAAACCTGGTTTAATCGACTGTTTCAGTGTGGCACCACTTTACTACGTGATCCAAAGCAGAAAAAACCCTCGATCAGGTCAACATGTATGTTAAAACTGCGGAAGTATGACCCTGATGAGGGCAAATCCCAGGCCTAACCTAGACCTAACATGCGTTGTCCTCTAAGATATTGATGGAAACCAGGTTTAATTGACTGTTTCAGTGTTGTACTTCATTACTACGTGATGCAATCCAGAAAAAGCCCAGGATCTAGCCATCAAGTATGAGAAATATGCGAAAGAATGAGCCTGATGAGAGCAAATCCCAGACCTAACCTAGACATAACATGAATTATTCTCTAAAATATTGATCATGACCAGGTTTAATCGACTGTTTCAGTGTGGTACCACATTACTATGTGATCCAAACCAGAAAATAACCCAGGATCTGTTCAACGAGTATGTGAAGTGTGCGAAAGTATGAGTCTGATGAGGTCAAATCCCAGACCTATCCCAAACCTAACTATGCGTTATCCTCTAAAATATTGATCATAACCAGGTTTAATCGACTGTTTCAGTGTGGTACCACATTACTACGTGATCCAAACCAGAAAAAACCCAGGATCCGTTCAACAAGTATGTGAAGAATGCGAAAGCATGAGTCTGATGAGTGAAAATCCCAGGCCTAACCTAGACCTAACATGCGTTATCCTCAAAAATATTGATCGAAACCTGGTTTAATCGACTGTTTCAGTGTGGTACCACATTACTATGTGATCCAAACCAGAAAATAACCCACGATCTGTTCAACGAGTATGTGAAGTGTGCGAAAGTATGAGTCCGATGAGGTCAAATCCCAGACCAATCCCAGACTTAACTTGCGTTATCCTCTAAGATATTGATCGAAACCAGGTTTAATCGACTGTTTCAGTGTGGTACCACATTACTACGTGATCCAAACCAGAAAAACCCCAGGATCAGTTCAACAAGTATGAGAAGAATGCGAAAATATGAGTCTGATGAGTGAAAATCCCAGGGCTAACCTAGACCTAACATGCGTTATCCTCTAAACAATTGATCCAAACCAGGTTTAATGGACTGTTTCAGAGTGGTACCACTTTACTACGTGATCCAAAGCAGAAAAAACCCTCGATTAGGTCAACATGTATGTTAAAGCTGCGAAAGTATGACCCTGATCAGGGCAAATCCCAGGCCTAACCTAGACCTAACATGCGCTGTCCTCTAAAATATTGATGGAAACCAGGTTTAATTAACTGTTTCAGTGTTGTACTTCATTACTACGTGATCCACTCCAGAAAAAACCCAGGATCTGTTCAACGAGTATGTGAAGTGTGCGTAGGTATGAGTCTGATGAGGGCAAATCCCAGACCTATCCCAGACCTAACTTGCGTTATCCACTAAAATATTGATCGAAACCAGGTTTAACCGACTGTTTCAGTGTGGAACCACATTACTACGTGATCCAAACCAGAAAAAACCCAGGATCCGTTCAACAAGTATGTGAAGAATGCGAAAGTATGAGTCTGATGAGTGAAAATCCCAGGCCTAACCTAGACCTAACATGCGTTGTCCTCAAAAATAGTGAATCGAAACCTGGTTTAATCGACTGTTTCAGTGTGGTACCACATTACTATGTGATCCAAACCAGAAAATAACCCAGGATCTGTTCAACGAGTATGTGAAGTGTGCGAAAGTATGAGTCTGATGAGGGCAAATCCCAGACCTATCCCAGACCTAAAATGCGTTATCCTCTAAAATATTTATCAAGACCAGGTTTAATTGATTGTTTCAGTGTGGACCCACATTACTACGTGATCCAAACCAGAAAAAACCCAGGATCCGTTCAACAAGTATGTGAAGAATGCGAAAGTGTGAGTCTGATGAGTGAAAATCCCAGGCCTAACCTAGACCTAACATGCGTTATCCTCAAAAGTATTGATCGAAACCTGGTTTAATCGACTGTTTCAGTGTGGTACCACATTACTATGTGATCCAAACCAGAAAATAACCCAGGATCTGTTCAACGAGTATGTGAAGTGTGCGAAAGTATGAGTCTGATGAGGGCTAATCCCAGACCTACCCCAGACCTAACTTGCGTTATCCTCTAAAATATTTATCAAGACCAGGTTTAATTGATTGTTTCAGTGTGGACCCACATAACTACGTGATCCAAACCAGAAAAAACCCAGGATCCGTTCAACAAGTATGTGAAGAATGCAAAAGCATGAGTCTGATGAGTGAAAATCCCAGGCCTAACCTAGGCCTAACATGCGTTGTCCTCAAAAATAGTGATCGAAACCTGGTTTAATCGACTGTTTCAGTGTGGTACCACATTACTATGTCATCCAAACCAGAAAATAACCCAGGATCTGTTCAACGAGTATGTGAAGTGTGCGAAAGTATGAGTCTGATGAGGGCAAATCCCAGACCTATCCCAGACCTAACATGCGTTATCCTCTAAAATATTTATCAAGACCAGGTTTAATTGATTGTTTCAGTGTGGACCCACATTACTACGTGATCAAAACCAGAAAAAACCCAGGATCCGTTCAACAAGTATGTGAAGAATGCGAAAGAATGAGTCTGATGAGTGAAAATCCCAGGCCTAACCTAGACCTAACATGCGTTATCCTCAAAAGTATTGATCGAAACCTGGTTTAATCGACTGTTTCAGTGTGGTACCACGTTACTATGTGATCCAAACCAGAAAATAACCCAGGATCTGTTCAACGAGTATGTGAAGTGTGCGAAAGTATGAGTCTGATGAGGGCTAATCCCAGGTCTACCCCAGACCTAACTTGCGTTATCCTCTAAAATATTTATCAAGACCAGGTTTAATTGATTGTTTCAGTGTGGACCCACATAACTACGTGATCCAAACCAGAAATAACCCAGGATCCGTTCAACAAGTATGTGAAGAATGCGAAAGTATGAGTCTGATGAGTGAAAATCCCAGGCCTAACCTAGACCTAACATGCGTTATCCTCAAAAATATTGATCGAAACCTGGTTTAATCGACTGTTTCAGTGTGGTACCACATTACTATGTGATCCAAACCAGAAAATAACCCAGGATCTGTTCAACGAGTATGTGAAGTGTGCGAAAGTATGAGTCTGATGAGGGCTAATCCCAGACCTACCCCAGACCTAACTTGCGTTATCCTCTAAAATATTTATCAAGACCAGGTTTAATTAATTGTTTCAGTGTGGACCCACATAACTACGTGATCCGAACCAGAAAAAACCCAGGATCCGTTCAACAAGAATGTGAAGAATGCGAAAGTATGAGTCTGATGAGTGAAAATCCCAGGCCTAACCTAGACCTAACATGCGTTATCCTCAAAAATATTGATCGAAACCTGGTTTAATCGACTGTTTCAGTGTGGTACCACATTACTATGTGATCCAAACCAGAAAATAACCCAGGATCTGTTCAACGAGTATGTGAAGTGTGCGAAAGTATGAGTCTGATGAGGGCTAATCCCAGACCTACCCCAGACCTAACTTGCGTTATCCTCTAAAATATTTATCAAGACCAGGTTTAATTGATTGTTTCAGTGTGGACCCACATAACTACGTGATCCAAACCAGAAAAAACCCAGGATCCGTTCAACAAGAATGTGAAGAATGCGAAAGTATGAGTCTGATGAGTGAAAATCCCAGGCCTAACCTAGACCTAACATGCGTTATCCTCAAAAATATTGATCGAAACCTGGTTTAATCGACTGTTTCAGTGTGGTACCACATTACTATGTGATCCAAACCAGAAAATAACCCAGGATCTATTCAACGAGTATGTGCAGTGTGCGAAAGTATGAGTCTGAGGAGGGCAAATCCCAGACCTATCCCAGACCTAACACGCGTTATCCTCTAAAATATTTATCAAGACCAGGTTTAATTGATTGTTTCAGTGTGGACCCACATAACTACGTGATCCAAACCAGAAAAAACACAGGATCCGTTCAACAAGTATGTGAAGAATGCGAAAGTATGATTCTGATGAGTGAAAATCCCAGACCTATCCCAGACCTAACTTGCGATATCCTCTAAAATATTGATCGAAACCAGGTTTAATTGACTGTTTTATTGTGGTACCACACTACTACGTGATACAAACCAGAAAAAACACAGGATCTGTTCAACAAGTATGTGAAAAACGCGAAAGTATGAGCCTGATGAGGGCAAATCCCAGACCTATCCCAGACCTAACTTGCGTTGTCCTCTAAGATATTGATGGAAACCAGGTTTAATTGACTGTTTCAGTGTTGTACTTCATTACTACGTGATGCAATCCAGAAAAAGCCCAGGATCTAGCCATCAAGTATGAGAAATATGCGAAAGAATGAGCCTGATGATAGCAAATCCCAGACCTAACCTAGACCTAACATGAATTATTCTCTAAAATATTGATCGAAACCAGGTTTAATTGACTGTTTCAGTGTGGTCCCACATTAATACGTGATCCAAACCAGAAAAAACCCAGGATCCGTTCAACAAGTATGTGAAGAATGCGAAAGTATGAGCCTGATGAGTGAAAATCCCAGGCCTAACCTAGACCTAACATGCGTTATCCTCAAAAATATTGATCGAAACCTGGTTTAATCGACTGTTTCAGTGTGGTACCACATTACTATGTGGTCCAAACCAGAAAATAACCCAGGGTCTGTTCAACGAGTATGTGAAGAGTGCAAAAGTATGAGTCTGATGAGGGCAAATCCCAGACCTATCCCAGACCTAACATGCGTTATCCTCTAAAATATTTATCAAGACCAGGTTTAATTGATTGTTTCAGTGTGGACCCACATTACTACGTGATCCAAACCAGAAAAAACCCAGGATCCGTTCAACAAGTCTGTGAAGAATGCGAAAGTATGAGTCTGATGAGTGAAAATCCCAGGCCTAACCTAGACCTATAATGCGTTATCCTCAAAAGTATTGATCGAAACCTGGTTTAATCGACTGTTTCAGTGTGGTACCACATTACTATGTGATCCAAACCAGAAAATAACCCAGGATCTGTTCAACGAGTATGTGAAGTGTGCGAAAGTATGAGTCTGATGAGGGGTAATCCCAGACCTACCCCAGCCCTAACTTGCGTTATCCTCTAAAATATTTATCAAGACCAGGTTTAATTGATTGTTTCAGTGTGGACCCACATAACTACGTGATCCAAACCAGAAAAAACTCAGGATCCGTTCAACAAGTATGTGAAGAATGCGAAAGTATGAGTCTGATGAGTGAAAATCCCAGGCCTAACCTAGACCTAACATGAATTATTCTCTAAGATATTGATCGAAACCAGGTTTAATTGACTGTTTCAGTGTGGTCCCACATTAATACGTGATCCAAACCAGAAAAAACCCAGGATCCGTTCAACAAGTATGTGAAGTATGCGAAAGTATGAGCCTGATGAGTGAAAATCCCAGGCCTAACCTAGACCTAACATGCGTTATCCTCAAAAATATTGATCGAAACCTGGTTTAATCGACTGTTTCAGTGTGGTACCACATTACTATGTGGTCCAAACCAGAAAATAACCCAGGGTCTGTTCAACGAGTATGTGAAGAGTGCAAAAGTATGAGTCTGATGAGGGCAAATCCCAGACCTATCCCAGACCTAACATGCGTTATCCTCTAAAATATTGATCCAAACCCGGTTTAATGGACTGTTTCAGTGTGGTACCACACTACTACGTGATCCAAACCTGAAAAAACCCAGGATCTGTTCAACAAGTATGTGAAAAACCCGAAAGTATGAGCCTGATGAGGGCAAGTCCAAGACCTATCCCAGACCTAACTTGCGTTGTCCTCTAAGATATTGATGGAAACCAGGTTTAATTGACTGTTTCAGTGTTGTACTTCATTACTACGTGATGCAATCCAGAAAAAGCCCAGGATCTAGCCATCAAGTTTGAGAAATATGCGAAAGAATGAGCCTGATGAGGGCAAATCCTAGACCTAACCCAGTCCTAACATGCGTTATCCTCTAAAATATTGATCGCAAGCAGGTTTAATGGACTGTTTCAGTGTGGTACCACACTACTACGTGAACCAAACCAGAAGAAACCCAGGATCCGTTCAACAAGTATGTGAAGAATGCGAAAGTATGAGTCTGATGAGTGAAAATCCCAGGCCTAACCTAGACCTAACATGCGTTTTCCTCAAAAATATTGATCGAAACCTGGTTTAATCGACTGTTTCAGTGTGGTACCACATTACTATGCGATCCAAACCAGAAAATAACCCAGGATCTGTCAAACGAGTATGTGAAGTGTGCGAAAGTATGAGCCTGATGAGAGCAAATCCCAGACCTAACCTAGACCTAACATGAATTATTCTCTAAAATATTGATCGAAACCAGGTTTAATTGACTGTTTCAGTGTGGTACCACATTACTACGTTATCGAAACCAGAAAAAACCCAGGATCAGTTCAACAAGTATGTGAACAATGCGAAAGTATGAATCTGATGAGTGAAAATCCCTGGGCTAACCCAGACCTAACATGCGTTATCCTCTAAAATATTGATCGAAACCAGGTTCAATCGACCGTTTCAGTGTGGTACCACATTACTACGTGGTCCAAACCAGAAAAAACCCAGGATCTGTTCAACGAGTATGTGTAAAACGCGAAAGTATGAGTGTGATGAGGTCAAATCCCAGACCTATCCCAGACTTATGTTGCGTTATCCTCTAAAATACTGATCGAAACCAGGTTTAATCGACTGTTTCAGTGTGGTACCACATTAATACGTGATCCAAACCAGAAAAAACCCAGGATCCGTTCAACAAGTATGTGAAAAACGCGAAAGTATGAGCCTGATGAGGGCAAGTCCAAGACCTATCCCAGACCTAACTTGCGTTGTCCTCTAAGATATTGATGGAAACCAGGTTTAATTAACTGTTTCAGTGTTGTACTTCATTACTACGTGATGCAATCCAGAAAAAGCCCAGGATCTAGCCATGAAGTATGAGAAATATGCGAAAGTATGAGCCTGATGAGGGCAAATCCTAGACCTAACCCAGACCTAAAATGCGTTATCCTCTAAAATATTTATCAAGACCAGGTTTAATTGAATGTTTCAGTGTTGTACCACACTAATACGAGATCTAAACCAGAAAACTCCCAGGATCAGTTCAACAAGTATGTGAAGAATGCGAAAGTATGAGTCTGATGAGTGAAAATCCCAGGGCTAACCTAGACCTACCATGCGGTATCCTCTAAAATATTGACGCAGACCTGGTTTAATGGACAGTTTCAGTGTGGTACCACACTACTACGTGATACAAACCAGAAAAAACCCAGGATCTGTTCAACAAGTATGCGAAAAACGCGAAAGTATGAGCCTGATGAGGGCAAATCCCAGACCTATCCCAAACCTAACTTGCGTTGTCCTCTAAGATATTGATGGAAACCAGGTTTAATTGACTGTTTCAGTGTTGTACTTCATTACTACGTGATGCAATCCAGAAAAAGCCCAGGATCTAGCCATCAAGTATGAGAAATATGCGAAAGAATGAGCCTGATGATAGCAAATCCCAGACCTAACCTAGACCTAACATGAATTATTCTCTAAAATATTGATCGAAACCAGGTTTAATTGACTGTTTCAGTGTGGTCCCACATTAATACGTGATCCAAACCAGAAAAAACCCAGGATCCGTTCAACAAGTATGTGAAGAATGCGAAAGTATGAGCCTGATGAGTGAAAATCCCAGGCCTAACCTAGACCTAACATGCGTTATCCTCAAAAATATTGATCGAAACCTGGTTTAATCGACTGTTTCAGTGTGGTACCACATTACTATGTGGTCCAAACCAGAAAATAACCCAGGATCTGTTCAACGAGTATGTGAAGAGTGCGAAAGTATGAGTCTGATGAGGTCAAATCCCAGACCAATCCCAGACTTAACTTGCGTTATCCTCTAAAATACTGATCGAAACCAGGTTTCATCGACTGTTTCAGTGTGGTACCACATTACTACGTGATACAAACCAGAAAAAACCCAGGATCTGTTCAACGAGTATGTGAAGTGTGCGAAAGTATGAGTCTGATGAGGGCAAATCCCAGACCTATCCCAGACCTAACATGCGTTATCCTCTAAAATATTGATCCAAACCAGGTTTAATGGACTGTTTCAGTGTGGTACCACACTACTACGTGATCCAAACCTGAAAAAACCCAGGATCTGTTCAACAAGTATGTGAAAAACGCGAAAGAATGAGCCTGATGAGGGCAAGTCCAAGACCTATCCCAGACCTAACTTGCGTTGTCCTCTAAGATATTGATGGAAACCAGGTTTAATTGACTGTTACAGTGTTGTACTTCATTACTACGTGATGCAATCCAGAAAAAGCCCAGGATCTAGCCATGAAGTATGTGAAAAACGCGAAACTGTGAGCCTGATGAGGGCAAATCTTAGACCTAACCCAGACCTAAGATGCGTTATCCTCTAAAATATTTATCGAGACCAGGTTTAATTGACTGTTTCAGTGTGGTCCCACATTACTACGTGATCCAAACCAGAAAATAACCCAGGATCTGTTCAACGAGTATGTGAAGTGTGCGAAAGTATGAGTCTGATGAGGTCAAATCCCAGACCTATCCCAGACCTAACTTGCGTTATCCTCTAAAATATTGATCGAAACCAGGTTTAATCGACTGTTACAGTGTGGTACCACATTACTACGAGATCTAAACCAGAAAACTCCCAGGATCAGTTCAACAAGTATGTGAAGAATGCGAAAGTATGAGTCTGATGAGTGAAAATCCCAGGGCTAACCTAGACCTACCATGCGGTATCCTCTAAAATATTGACGCAGACCAGGTTTAATGGACAGTTTCAGTGTGGTACCACACTACTACGTGATACAAACCAGAAAAAACCCAGGATCTGTTCAACAAGTATGCGAAAAACGCGAAAGTATGAGCCTGATGAGGGCAAATCCCAGACCTATCCCAGACCTAACTTGCGTTGTCCTCTAAGATATTGATGGAAACCAGGTTTAATTGACTGTTTCAGTGTTGTACTTCATTACTACGTGATGCAATCCAGAAAAAGCCCAGGATCTAGCCATCAAGTATGAGAAATATGCGAAAGAATGAGCCTGATGATAGCAAATCCCAGACCTAACCTAGACCTAACATGAATTATTCTCTAAAATATTGATCGAAACCAGGTTTAATTGACTGTTTCAGTGTGGTCCCACATTAATACGTGATCCAAACCAGAAAAAACCCAGGATCCGTTCAACAAGTATGTGAAGAATGCGAAAGTATGAGCCTGATGAGTGAAAATCCCAGGCCTAACCTAGACCTAACATGCGTTATCCTCAAAAATATTGATCGAAACCTGGTTTAATCGACTGTTTCAGTGTGGTACCACATTACTATGTGGTCCAAACCAGAAAATAACCCAGGATCTGTTCAACGAGTATGTGAAGAGTGCGAAAGTATGAGTCTGATGAGGTCAAATCCCAGACCAATCCCAGACTTAACTTGCGTTATCCTCTAAAATACTGATCGAAACCAGGTTTCATCGACTGTTTCAGTGTGGTACCACATTACTACGTGATACAAACCAGAAAAAACCCAGGATCTGTTCAACGAGTATGTGAAGTGTGCGAAAGTATGAGTCTGATGAGGGCAAATCCCAGACCTATCCCAGACCTAACATGCGTTATCCTCTAAAATATTGATCCAAACCAGGTTTAATGGACTGTTTCAGTGTGGTACCACACTACTACGTGATCCAAACCTGAAAAAACCCAGGATCTGTTCAACAAGTATGTGAAAAACGCGAAAGAATGAGCCTGATGAGGGCAAGTCCAAGACCTATCCCAGACCTAACTTGCGTTGTCCTCTAAGATATTGATGGAAACCAGGTTTAATTGACTGTTACAGTGTTGTACTTCATTACTACGTGATGCAATCCAGAAAAAGCCCAGGATCTAGCCATGAAGTATGAGAAATATGCGAAAGTATGAGCCTGATGAGGGCAAATCCTAGACCTAACCCAGACCTAAAATGCGTTATCCTCTAAAATATTTATCAAGACCAGGTTTAATTGAATGTTTCAGTGTGGTACCACATTACTACGTGATGCAATCCAGAAAAAGCCCAGGATCTAGCCATCAAGTTTGAGAAATATGCGAAAGAATGAGCCTGATGAGGGCAAATCCTAGACCTAACCCAGTCCTAACATGCGTTATCCTCTAAAATATTGATCGCAAGCAGGTTTAATGGACTGTTTCAGTGTGGTACCACACTACTACGTGATCCAAACCAGAAAAAACCCAGGATCTGTTCAACAAGTATGTGAAAAACGCGAAAGTATGAGTCTGATGAGGTCAAATCCCAGACCTATCCCAGACTTATGTTGCGTTATCCTCAAAAATATTGATCGAAACCTGGTTTAATCGACTGTTTCAGTGTGGTACCACATTACTATGCGATCCAAACCAGAAAATAACCCAGGATCTGTCAAACGAATTTGTGAAGTGTGCGAAAGTATGAGCCTGATGAGAGCAAATCCCAGACCTAACCTAGACCTAACATGAATTATTCTCTAAAATATTGATCGAAACCAGGTTTAATAGACTGTTTCAGTGTGGTACCACATTACTACGTGATCCAAACCAGAAAAAGCCCAGGATCAGTTCAACAAGTATGTGAGAAACGCGAAAGTATGAGTCTGATGAGGGCGAATCCCAGACCTATGCCAGACCTAACTTGCGTTATCCTCTAAAATATTGATCGAAACCAGGTTTAATTGACTGTTTCAGCGTGGTACCACATTACTACGTGATACAATCCAGAAACAGCCCAGGATCTAGCCATGAAGTATGAGAAATATGCGAAAGTATGAGCCTGATGAGGGCAAATCCTTGACCTAACCCAGACCTAACATGCGTTATCCTCTAAAATATTTATCAAGATCAGGTTTAATTGAATGTTTCAGTGTGGTACCACATTACTACGTGAACCAAACCAGAAAAAACCCAGGATCCGTTCAACAAGTATGTGAAGAATGCGAAAGTATGAGCCTGATGAGGGCAAATCCCAGACCTATCCCAGACCTAACTTGCGTTGTCCTCTGAGATATTGATGGAAACCAGGTTTAATTGACTGTTTCAGTGTGGTCCCACATTACTACGTGATGCAATCCAGAAAAAGCCCAGGATCAGTTCAACAAGTATGTGAGAAACGCGAAAGTATGAGTCTGATGAGGGCGAATCCCAGACCTATGCCAGACCTAACTTGCGTTATCCTCTAGAATATTGATCGAAACCAGGTTTAATTGACTGTTTCAGCGTGGTACCACATTACTACGTGATACAATCCAGAAACAGCCCAGGATCTAGCCATGAAGTATGAGAAATATGCGAAAGTATGAGCCTGATGAGGGCAAATCCTTGACCTAACCCAGACCTAACATGCGTTATCCTCTAAAATATTTATCAAGATCAGGTTTAATTGAATGTTTCAGTGTGGTACCACATTACTACGTGAACCAAACCAGAAAAAACCCAGGATCCGTTCAACAAGTATGTGAAGAATGCGAAAGTATGAGCCTGATGAGGGCAAATCCCAGACCTATCCCAGACCTAACTTGCGTTGTCCTCTGAGATATTGATGGAAACCAGGTTTAATTGACTGTTTCAGTGTGGTCCCACATTACTACGTGATGCAATCCAGAAAAAGCCCAGGATCTAGCCATCAAGTATGAGAAATATGCGAAAGAATGAGCCTGATGAGAGCAAATCCCAGTCCTAACCTAGACCTAACATGCGTTATCCTCAAAAATATTGATCGAAACCTGGTTTAATCGACTGTTTCAGTGTGGTACCACATTACTATGTGGTCCAAACCAGAAAATAACCCAGGATCTGTTCAACGAGTATGTGAAGAGTGCGAAAGTATGAGTCTGATGAGGTCAAATCCCAGACCAATCCCAGACTTAACTAGCGTTATCCTCTAAAATATTGATCGAAACCAGGTTTCATCGACTGTTTCAGTGTGGTACCACATTACTACGTGATACAAACCAGAAAAAACCCAGGATCTGTTCAACGTGTATGTGAAGTGTGCGAAAGTATGAGTCTGATGAGGGCAAATCCCAGACCTATCCCAGACCTAACATGCGTTATCCTCTAAAATATTGATCCAAACCAGGTTTAATGGACTGTTTCAGTGTGGTACCACACTACTACGTGATCCAAACCTGAGAAAACCCAGGATCTGTTCAACAAGTATGTGAAAAACGCGAAAGTATGAGCCTGATGAGGGCAAGTCCAAGACCTATCCCAGACCTAACTTGCGTTGTCCTCTAAGATATTGATGGAAACCAGGTTTAATTAACTGTTTCAGTGTTGTACTTCATTACTACGTGATGCAATCCAGAAAAAGCCCAGGATCTAGCCATGAAGTATGAGAAATATGCGAAAGTATGAGCCTGATGAGGGCAAATCCTAGACCTAACCCAGACCTAAAATGCGTTATCCTCTAAAATATTTATCAAGACCAGGTTTAATTGAATGTTTCAGTGTGGTACCACACTACTACGTGATCCAAACCTGAAAAAACCCAGGATCTGTTCAACAAGTATGTGAAAAACGCGAAAGTATGAGTCTGATGAGTGAAAATCCCAGGGCTAACCTAGACCTACCATGCGGTATCCTCTAAAATATTGACGCAGACCAGGTTTAATGGACAGTTTCAGTGTGGTACCACACTACTACGTGATACAAACCAGAAAAAACCCAGGATCTGTTCAACAAGTATGCGAAAAACGCGAAAGTATGAGCCTGATGAGGGCAAATCCCAGACCTATCCCAGACCTAACTTGCGTTGTCCTCTAAGATATTGATGGAAACCCGGTTTAATTGACTGCTTCAGTGTTGTACTTCATTACTACGTGATGCAATCCAGAAAAAGCCCAGGATCTAGCCATCAAGTATGAGAAATATGCGAAAGAATGAGCCTGATGATAGCAAATCCCAGACCTAACCTAGACCTAACATGAATTATTCTCTAAAATATTGATCGAAACCAGGTTTAATTGACTGTTTCAGTGTGGTCCCACATTAATACGTGATCCAAACCAGAAAAAACCCAGGATCCGTTCAACAAGTATGTGAAGAATGCGAAAGTATGAGCCTGATGAGTGAAAATCCCAGGCCTAACCTAGACCTAACACGCGTTATCCTCAAAAATATTGATCGAAACCTGGTTTAATCGACTGTTTCAGTGTGGTACCACATTACTATGTGGTCCAAACCAGAAAATAACCCAGGATCTGTTCAACGAGTATGTGAAGAGTGCGAAAGTATGAGTCTGATGAGGTCAAATCCCAGACCAATCCCAGACTTAACTTGCGTTATCCTCTAAAATATTGATCGAAACCAGGTTTCATCGACTGTTTCAGTGTGGTACCACATTACTACGTGATACAAACCAGAAAAAACCCAGGATCTGTTCAACGAGTATGTGAAGTGTGCGAAAGTATAAGTCTGATGAGGGCAAATCCCAGACCTATCCCAGACCTAACATGCGTTATCCTCTAAAATATTGATCCAAACCAGGTTTAATGGACTGTTTCAGTGTGGTACCACACTACTACGTGATCCAAACCTGAAAAAACCCAGGATCTGTTCAACAAGTATGTGAAAAACGCGAAAGAATGAGCCTGATGAGGGCAAGTCCAAGACCTATCCCAGACCTAACTTGCGTTGTCCTCTAAGATATTGATGGAAACCAGGTTTAATTGACTGTTACAGTGTTGTACTTCATTACTACGTGATGCAATCCAGAAAAAGCCCAGGATCTAGCCATGAAGTATGAGAAATATGCGAAAGTATGAGCCTGATGAGGGCAAATCCTAGACCTAACCCAGACCTAAAATGCGTTATCCTCTAAAATATTTATCAAGACCAGGTTTAATTGAATGTTTCAGTGTGGTACCACATTACTACGTGATGCAATCCAGAAAAAGCCCAGGATCTAGCCATCAAGTTTGAGAAATATGCGAAAGAATGAGCCTGATGAGGGCAAATCCTAGACCTAACCCAGTCCTAACATGCGTTATCCTCTAAAATATTGATCGCAAGCAGGTTTAATGGACTGTTTCAGTGTGGTACCACACTACTACGTGATCCAAACCAGAAAAAACCCAGGATCTGTTCAACAAGTATGTGAAAAACGCGAAAGTATGAGTCTGATGAGGTCAAATCCCAGACCTATCCCAGACTTATGTTGCGTTATCCTCAAAAATATTGATCGAAACCTGGTTTAATCGACTGTTTCAGTGTGGTACCACATTACTATGCGATCCAAACCAGAAAATAACCCAGGATCTGTCAAACGAATTTGTGAAGTGTGCGAAAGTATGAGCCTGATGAGAGCAAATCCCAGACCTAACCTAGACCTAACATGAATTATTCTCTAAAATATTGATCGAAACCAGGTTTAATAGACTGTTTCAGTGTGGTACCACATTACTACGTGATCCAAACCAGAAAAAGCCCAGGATCAGTTCAACAAGTATGTGAGAAACGCGAAAGTATGAGTCTGATGAGGGCGAATCCCAGACCTATGCCAGACCTAACTTGCGTTATCCTCTAAAATATTGATCGAAACCAGGTTTAATTGACTGTTTCAGCGTGGTACCACATTACTACGTGATACAATCCAGAAACAGCCCAGGATCTAGCCATGAAGTATGAGAAATATGCGAAAGTATGAGCCTGATGAGGGCAAATCCTTGACCTAACCCAGACCTAACATGCGTTATCCTCTAAAATATTTATCAAGATCAGGTTTAATTGAATGTTTCAGTGTGGTACCACATTACTACGTGAACCAAACCAGAAAAAACCCAGGATCCGTTCAACAAGTATGTGAAGAATGCGAAAGTATGAGCCTGATGAGGGCAAATCCCAGACCTATCCCAGACCTAACTTGCGTTGTCCTCTGAGATATTGATGGAAACCAGGTTTAATTGACTGTTTCAGTGTGGTCCCACATTACTACGTGATGCAATCCAGAAAAAGCCCAGGATCTAGCCATCAAGTATGAGAAATATGCGAAAGAATGAGCCTGATGAGAGCAAATCCCAGTCCTAACCTAGACCTAACATGCGTTATCCTCAAAAATATTGATCGAAACCTGGTTTAATCGACTGTTTCAGTGTGGTACCACATTACTATGTGGTCCAAACCAGAAAATAACCCAGGATCTGTTCAACGAGTATGTGAAGAGTGCGAAAGTATGAGTCTGATGAGGTCAAATCCCAGACCAATCCCAGACTTAACTTGCGTTATCCTCTAAAATATTGATCGAAACCAGGTTTCATCGACTGTTTCAGTGTGGTACCACATTACTACGTGATACAAACCAGAAAAAACCCAGGATCTGTTCAACGTGTATGTGAAGGGTGCGAAAGTATGAGTCTGATGAGGGCAAATCCCAGACCTATCCCAGACCTAACATGCGTTATCCTCTAAAATATTGATCCAAACCAGGTTTAATGGACTGTTTCAGTGTGGTACCACACTACTACGTGATCCAAACCTGAAAAAACCCAGGATCTGTTCAACAAGTATGTGAAAAACGCGAAAGTATGAGCCTGATGAGGGCAAGTCCAAGACCTATCCCAGACCTAACTTGCGTTGTCCTCTAAGATATTGATGGAAACCAGGTTTAATTAACTGTTTCAGTGTTGTACTTCATTACTACGTGATGCAACCCAGAAAAAGCCCAGGATCTAGCCATGAAGTATGAGAAATATGCGAAAGTATGAGCCTGATGAGGGCAAATCCTAGACCTAACCCAGACCTAAAATGCGTTATCCTCTAAAATATTTATCAAGACCAGGTTTAATTGAATGTTTCAGTGTGGTACCACACTACTACGTGATCCAAACCTGAAAAAACCCAGGATCTGTTCAACATGTATGTGAAAAACGCGAAAGTATGAGCCTGATGAGGGCAAGACCTAGACCTAACCCAGACCTAACTTGCGTTGTCCTCTAAGATATTGATGGAAACCAGGTTTAATTGACTGTTTCAGTGTGGTACCACATTACTACGTGATGCAAACCAGAAAAAGCCCAGGATCAGTTCAACAAGTATGTGAAAAACGCGAAAGTATGAGTCTGATGAGGGCGAATCCCAGACCTATGCCAGACCTAACTTGCGTTATCCTCTAAGATATAGATGGAAACCAGGTTTAATTGACTGTTTCAGTGTTGTACTTCATTACTACGTGATGCAATCCAGAAAAAGCCCAGGATCTAACCATCAAGTATGAGAAATATGCGAAAGAATGAGCCTGATGAGAGAAAATCCCAGACTTAACCCAGACCTAACATGAATTATTCTCTAAA
This sequence comes from Colletes latitarsis, assembly GCF_051014445.1. Classification (NCBI taxonomy): domain Eukaryota; kingdom Metazoa; phylum Arthropoda; class Insecta; order Hymenoptera; family Colletidae; genus Colletes; species Colletes latitarsis. The sequence goes on along the minus strand of NW_027488366.1, from coordinate 27,931,312 downwards.
ATATTGATCGAAACCAGGTTTAATTGACTGTTTCAGTGTGGTCCCACATTACTACGTGATCCAAACCAGAAGAAACCCAGGATCCGTTCAACAAGTATGTGAAGAATGCGAAAGTATAAGTCTGATGAGGTAAAATCCCAGACCTATCCCAGACTTATGTTGCGTTATCCTCAAAAATATTGATCGAAACCTGGTTTAATCGACTGTTTCAGTGTGGTACCACATTACTATGCGATCCAAACCAGAAAATAACCCAGGAGCTGTCAAACGAGTATGTGAAGTGTGCGAAAGTATGAGCCTGATGAGAGCAAATCCCAGACCTAACCTAGACCTAACATGAATTATTCTCTAAAATATTGATCGAAACCAGGTTTAATTGACTGTTTCAGTGTGGTACCACATTACTACGTGATCCAAACCAGAAAAAACCCAGGATCAGTTCAACAAGTATGTGAAGAATGCGAAAGTATGAGTCTCATGAGTGAAAATCCCAGGGCTAACCTAGACCTAACATGCGTTATCCTCTAAAATATTGAGCGAAACCAGGTTTAATGGACTGTTTCAGTGTGGTACCACACTACTTCGTGATCCAAACCAGAAAGAACCCAGGATCTGTTCAACAAGTATGTGAAAAACGCGAAACTGTGTGCCTGATGAGGGCAAATCTTAGACCTAACACAGACCTAAGATGCGTTATCCTCTAAAATATTTATCCAAACCAGGTTTAATTGACTGTTTCACTGTGGTCCCACATTACTACGTGATCCAAACCAGAAAAAACCCAGAATCCGTTCAACAAGTATGTGAAAAATGCGAAAGTATGAGTCTGATAAATGAAAATCCCAGGCCTAACCTAGACCTAACATGAGTTATACTCTAAAATATTGATCGAAACCTGGTTCAATCGACTGTTACAGTGTGGTACCACATTACTACGTGATCCAAACCAGAAAAAACCCAGGATCCGTTCAACAAGTATGTGAAGAATGCGAAAGTATGAGTCTGACGAGTGAAAATCCCAGGCCTAACCTAGACCTAACATGCGTTATCCTCAAAAATATTGATCGAAACCTGGTTTAATCGTCTGTTTCAGTGTGGTACCACATTACTATGTGGTCCAAACCAGAAAATAACCCAGGATCTGTTCAACGAGTATGTGAAGAGTGCGAAAGTATGAGTCTGATGAGGTCAAATCCCAGACCAATCCCAGACTTAACTTGCGTTATCCTCTAAAATATTGATCGAAACCAGGTTTCATCGACTGTTTCAGTGTGGTACCACATTACTACGTGATACAAACCAGAAAAAACCCAGGATCTGTTCAACGAGTATGTGAAGTGTGCGAAAGTATGAGTCTGATGAGGGCAAATCCCAGACCTATCCCAGACCTAACATGCGTTATCCTCTAAAATATTGATCCAAACCAGGTTTAATGGACTGTTTCAGTGTGGTACCACACTACTACGTGATCCAAACCTGAAAAAACCCAGGATCTGTTCAACAAGTATGTGAAAAACGCGAAAGTATGAGCCTGATGAGGGCAAATCCTAGACCTAACCCAGACCTAAAATGCGTTATCCTCTAAAATATTTATCAAGACCAGGTTTAATTGAATGTTTCAGTGTGGTACCACATTACTACGTGATGCAATCCAGAAAAAGCCCAGGATCTAGCCATCAAGTTTGAGAAATATGCGAAAGAATGAGCCTGATGAGGGCAAATCCTAGACCTAACCCAGTCCTAACATGCGTTATCCTCTAAAATATTGATCGCAAGCAGGTTTAATGGACTGTTTCAGTGTGGTACCACACTACTACGTGATCCAAACCAGAAAAAACCCAGGATCTGTTCAACAAGTATGTGAAAAACGCGAAAGTATGAGTCTGATGAGGTCAAATCCCAGACCTATCCCAGACTTATGTTGCGTTATCCTCAAAAATATTGATCGAAACCTGGTTTAATCGACTGTTTCAGTGTGGTACCACATTACTATGCGATCCAAACCAGAAAATAACCCAGGATCTGTCAAACGAGTTTGTGAAGTGTGCGAAAGTATGAGCCTGATGAGAGCAAATCCCAGACCTAACCTAGACCTAACATGAATTATTCCCTAAAATATTGATCGAAACCAGGTTTAATAGACTGTTTCAGTGTGGTACCACATTACTACGTGATCCAAACCAGAAAAAGCCCAGGATCAGTTCAACAAGTATGTGAGAAACGCGAAAGTATGAGTCTGATGAGGGCGAATCCCAGACCTATGCCAGACCTAACTTGCGTTATCCTCTAAAATATTGATCGAAACCAGGTTTAATTGACTGTTTCAGCGTGGTACCACATTACTACGTGATACAATCCAGAAACAGCCCAGGATCTAGCCATGAAGTATGAGAAATATGCGAAAGTATGAGCCTGATGAGGGCAAATCCTTGACCTAACCCAGACCTAACATGCGTTATCCTCTAAAATATTTATCAAGATCAGGTTTATTTGAATGTTTCAGTGTGGTACCACATTACTACGTGAACCAAACCAGAAAAAACCCAGGATCCGTTCAACAAGTATGTGAAGAATGCGAAAGTATGAGCCTGATGAGGGCAAATCCCAGACCTATCCCAGACCTAACTTGCGTTGTCCTCTGAGATATTGATGGAAACCAGGTTTAATTGACTGTTTCAGTGTGGTCCCACATTACTACGTGATGCAATCCAGAAAAAGCCCAGGATCTAGCCATCAAGTATGAGAAATATGCGAAAGAATGAGCCTGATGAGAGCAAATCCCAGTCCTAACCTAGACCTAACATGCGTTATCCTCAAAAATATTGATCGAAACCTGGTTTAATCGACTGTTTCAGTGTGGTACCACATTACTATGTGGTCCAAACCAGAAAATAACCCAGGATCTGTTCAACGAGTATGTGAAGAGTGCGAAAGTATGAGTCTGATGAGGTCAAATCCCAGACCAATCCCAGACTTAACTTGCGTTATCCTCTAAAATATTGATCGAAACCAGGTTTCATCGACTGTTTCAGTGTGGTACCACATTACTACGTGATACAAACCAGAAAAAACCCAGGATCTGTTCAACGTGTATGTGAAGTGTGCGAAAGTATGAGTCTGATGAGGGCAAATCCCAGACCTATCCCAGACCTAACATGCGTTATCCTCTAAAATATTGATCCAAACCAGGTTTAACGGACTGTTTCAGTGTGGTACCACACTACTACGTGATCCAAACCTGAAAAAACCCAGGATCTGTTCAACAAGTATGTGAAAAACGCGAAAGTATGAGCCTGATGAGGGCAAGTCCAAGACCTATCCCAGACCTAACTTGCGTTGTGCTCTAAGATATTGATGGAAACCAGGTTTAATTAACTGTTTCAGTGTTGTACTTCATTACTACGTGATGCAATCCAGAAAAAGCCCAGGATCTAGCCATGAAGTATGAGAAATATGCGAAAGTATGAGCCTGATGAGGGCAAATCCTAGACCTAACCCAGACCTAAAATGCGTTATCCTCTAAAATATTTATCAAGACCAGGTTTAATTGAATGTTTCAGTGTGGTACCACACTACTACGTGATCCAAACCTGAAAAAACCCAGGATCTGTTCAACAAGTATGTGAAAAACGCGAAAGTATGAGCCTGATGAGGGCAAGACCTAGACCTAACCCAGACCTAACTTGCGTTGTCCTCTAAGATATTGATGGAAACCAGGTTTAATTGACTGTTTCAGTGTGGTACCACATTACTACGTGATCCAAACCAGAAAAAGCCCAGGATCAGTTCAACAAGTATGTGAAAAACGCGAAAGTATGAGTCTGATGAGGGCGAATCCCAGACCTATGCCAGACCTAACTTGCGTTATCCTCTAAGATATTGATGGAAACCAGGTTTAATTGACTGTTTCAGTGTTGTACTTCATTACTACGTGATGCAATCCAGAAAAAGCCCAGGATCTAACCATCAAGTATGAGAAATATGCGAAAGAATGAGCCTGATGAGAGCAAATCCTAGACTTAACCCAGACCTAACATGAATTATTCTCTAAAATATTGATCGAAACCAGGTTTAATTGACTGTTTCAGTGTGGTCCCACATTACTACGTGATCCAAACCAGAAAAAACCCAGAATCCGTTCAACAAGTATGTGAAGAATGCGAAAGTATGAGTCTGATAAATGAAAATCCCAGGCCTAACCTAGACCTAACATGAGTTATACTCTAAAATATTGATCGAAACCTGGTTCAATCGACTGTTACAGTGTGGTACCACATTACTACGTGATCCAAACCAGAAAATAACCCAGGAACTGTTCAACGAGTATGTGTAGTGTGCGAAAGTATGAGTCTGATGAGGTCAAATCCCAGACCTATCCCAGACCTAACATGCGTTATCCTCTAAAATATTGATGCAAACCAGGTTTAATGGACAGTTTCAGTGTGGTACCACACTACTACGTGATACAAACCAGAAAAAACCCAGGATCTGTTCAACAAGTATGTGAAAAACGCGAAAGTATGAGTCTGATGAGGTCAAATCCCAGACCTATCCCAGACTTATGTTGCGTTATCCTCAAAGATATTGATCGAAACCTGGTTTAATCGACTGTTTCAGTGTGGTACCACATTACTATGCGATCCAAACCAGAAAATAACCCAGGATCTGTCAAACGAGTATGTGAAGTGTGCGAAAGTATGAGCCTGATGAGAGCAAATCCCAGACCTAACCTAGACCTAACATGAATTATTCTCTAAAATATTGATCGAAACCAGGTTTAATTGACTGTTTCAGTGTGGTACCACATTACTACGTGATCCAATCCAGAAATAGCCCAGGATCCAGCCATGAAGTATGAGAAATATGCGAAAGTATGAGCCTGACGAGGGCAACTCCTAGACCTAACCCAGACCTAACATGCGTTATCCTCTAAAATATTGATCGCAAGCAGGTTTAATGGACTGTTTCAGTGTGGTACCGCATTACTACGTGATCCAAACCAGAAGAAACCCAGGATCTGTTCAACAAGTATGTGAAAAACGCGAAAGTATGAGTCTGTTGAGTGAAAATCCCCGGCCTAACCTAGACCCAACATGCGTTATCCTCAAAAATATTGATCGAAACCAGGTTTAATCGACTGTTTCAGTGTGGTACCACACTACTACGTGACGCAATCCAGAAAAAACCCAGGATCTGTTCAACAAGTATGTGAAAAACGCGAAAGTACGAGTCTGATGAGGGCAAATCCCAGACCTATCCCAGACCTAACTTGCGTTGTCCTCAAAAATATTTATCAAGACCAGGTTTAATGGACTGTTTCAGTGTGGTACCACACTACTACGTGATCCAAACCTGAAAAAACCCAGGATCTGTTCAACAAGTATGTGAAAAACGCGAAAGTATGAGCCTGATGAGGGCAAGTCCAAGACCTATCCCAGACCTAACTTGCGTTGTCCTCTAAGATATTGGTGGAAACCAGGTTTAATTGACTGTTTCAGTGTTGTACTTCATTACTACGTGATGCAATCCAGAAAAAGCCCAGGATCTAGCCATGAAGTATGAGAAATATGCGAAAGTATGAGCCTGATGAGGGCAAATCCTAGACCTAACCCAGACCTAAAATGCGTTATCCTCTAAAATATTTATCAAGACCAGGTTTAATTGAATGTTTCAGTGTGGTACCACATTACTACGTGATGCAATCCAGAAAAAGCCCAGGATCTAGCCATCAAGTTTGAGAAGTATGCGAAAGAATGAGCCTGATGAGGGCAAATCGTAGACCTAAACCGGTCCTAACATGCGTTATCCTCTAAAATATTGATCGCAAGCAGGTTTAATGGACTGTTTCAGTGTGGTACCGCACTACTACGTGATCCAAACCAGAAGAAACCCAGGATCTGTTCAACAAGTATGTGAAAAACGCGAAAGTATGAGTCTGATGAGGTAAAATCCCAGACCTATCCCAGACTTATGTTGCGTTATCCTCAAAAATATTGATCGAAACCTGGTTTAATCGACAGTTTCAGTGTGGTACCACATTACTACGTGATCCAAACCAGAAAATAACCCAGGAACTGTTCAACGAGTATGTGTAGTGTGCGAAAGTATGAGTCTGATGAGGTCAAATCCCAGACCTATCCCAGACCTAACATGCGTTATCCTCTAAAATATTGATGCAAACCAGGTTTAATGGACAGTTTCAGTGTGGTACCACACTACTACGTGATACAAACCAGAAAAAACCCAGGATCTGTTCAACAAGTATGTGAAAAACGCGAAACTGTGTGCCTGATGAGGGCAAATCTTAGACCTAACACAGACCTAAGATGCGTTATCCTCTAAAATATTTATCCAAACCAGGTTTAATTGACTGCTTCAGTGTGGTCCCACATTACTACGTGATCCAAACCAGTAAAAACCCAGAATCCGTTCAACAAGTATGTGAAGAATGCGAAAGTATGAGTCTGATAAATGAAAATCCCAGGCCTAACCTAGACCTAACATGAGTTATACTCTAAAATATTGATCGAAACCTGGTTCAATCGACTGTTACAGTGTGGTACCACACTACTACGTGATCCAAACCAGAAAAAAACCCAGGATCTGTTCAACAAGTATGTGAAAATCGCGAAAGTATGAGCCTGATGAGGGCAAATCCCAGACCTAAACCAGACCTAACTTGCGTTATCCTCTAAAATATTGATCGAAACCAGGTTTAATTGACTGATTCGGTGTGGTACCACATTACTACGTGATCCAATCCAGAAATAGCCCAGGATCTAGCAATGAGGTATGTGAAAAACGCGAAAGTATGAGTCTGATGAGGTCAAATCCCAGACCTATCCCAGACTTATGTTGCGTTATCCTCAAAAATATTGATCGAAACCTGGTTTAATCGACTGTTTCAGTGTGGTACCACATTACTATGCGATCCAAACCAGAAAATAACCCAGGATCTGTCAAACGAGTATGTGAAGTGTGCGAAAGTATGAGCCTGATGAGAGCAAATTCCGGACCTAACCTAGACCTAACATGAATTATTCTCTAAGATATTGATCGAAACCAGGTTTAATTGACTGTTTCAGTGTGGTACCACATTACTACGTGATCCAAACCAGAAAAAGCCCAGGATCAGTTCAACAAGTATGTGAAAAACGCGAAAGTGTGTGTCTGATGAGGGCGAATCCCAGACCTATGCCAGACCTAACTTGCGTTCTCCTCTAAAATATTGATGGAAACCAGGTTTAATCGACTGTTTCAGCGTGGTACCACATTACTATGTGATACAATCCAGAAATAGCCCAGGATCTAGCCATGAAGTATGAGAAGAATGCGAAAGTATGAGCCTGATGAGTGAAAATACCAGGCCTAACCTAGACCTAACATGCGTTATCCTCAAAAATATTGATCGAAACCTGGTTTAATCGACTGTTTCAGTATGGTACCACATTACTATGTGATCCAAACCAGAAAATAACCCAGGATCTGTTCAACGAGTATGTGAAAAACGCGAAAGTATGAGCCTGATGTGGGCAAATCCCAGACCTATCACAGACCTAACTTGCGTTGTCCTCTAAGATATTGATGGAAACCAGGTTTAATTGACTGTTTCAGTGTTGTACTTCATTACTACGTGATGCAATCCTGAAAAAGCCCAGGATCTAGCCATCAAGTATGAGAAATATGCGAAAGAATGAGCCTGATGAGAGCAAATCCCAGACCTAACCTAGACCTAACATGAATTATTCTCTAATATATTGATCGAAACCAGGTTTAATTGACTGTTTCAGTGTGGTCCCACATTACTACGTGATCCAAACCAGAAAAAACGCAGGATCTGTTCAACATGTATGTGAAGAATGCGAAAGTATGAGTCTGATGAGTGAAAATCCCAGGGCTAACCTAGACCTAACATGCGTTATCCTCTAAAATACTGATCCAAACCAGGTTTAATGGACTGTCTCAGTGTGGTACCACTTTAATACGTGATCCAAAGCAGAAAAAACCCAGGATCTGTTCAACGAGTATGTGAAGTGTGCGAAAGTATGAGCCTGATGAGAGCAAATCCCAGACCTAACCTAGACCTAACATGAATTATTCTCTAAAATATAGATCGAATCCAGGTTTAATTGACTGTTTCAGTGTGGTACCACATTACTACGTGATCCAAACCAGAAAAAGCCCAGGATCAGTACAACAAGTATGTGAAAAACGCGAAAGTATGAGCCTGATGAGGGCGAATCCCAGAACTATGCCAGACCTAACTTGCGTTGTCCTCTAAGATATTGATGGAAACCAGGTTTAATTGACTGTTTCAGTGTTGTACTTCATTACTACGTGATGCAATCCAGAAAAAGCCCAGGATCTAGCCATCAAGTATGAGAAATATGCGAAAGAATGAGCCTGATGAAAGCAAATCCCAGACCTAACCTAGACCTAACATGAATTATTCTCTAATATATTGATCGAAACCAGGTTTAATTGACTGTTTCAGTGTGGTACCACATTACGATGCGATCCAAACCAGAAAATAACCCAGGATCTGTCAAACGAGTATGTGAAGTGTGCGAAAGTATGAGCCTGATGAGAGCAAATCCCAGACCTAACCTAGACCTAACATGAATTATTCTCTAAGATATTGATCGAAACCAGGTTTAATTGACTGTTTCAGTGTGGTACCACATTACTACGTGATCCAAACCAGAAAAAACACAGGATCAGTTCAACAAGTATGTGAAGAATGCGAAAGTATGAGTCTCATGAGTGAAAATCCCAGGGCTAACCTAGACCTAACATGCGTTATCCTCTAAAATATTGATCCAAGCCAGGTTTAATGGACTGTTTCAGTGTGGTACCACTTTACTACGTGATCCAAAGCAGAAAAAAACCTCGATCAGGTCAACATGTAAGTTGAAACTGCGAAAGTATGACCCTGATGAGGGCAAATCCCAGGCCTAACCTAGACCTAACATGCGATGTTCTCTAAAATATTGATGGCAACCAGGTTTAATTGACTGTTTCAGTGTTGTACTTCATTACTACGTGATGCAATCCAGAAAATAACCCAGGATCTGTTCAACGAGTATGTGAAGTGTGCGAAAGTATGAGTCTGATGAGGTCAAATCCCAGACCTATCCCAGACCTAACTTGCGTTATCCTCTAAAATATTGATCGAAACCAGGTTTAATCGACAGTTTCAGTGTGGTACCACATTACTACGTGATACAAACCAGAAAAAACCCAGGATCTGTTCAACAAGTATGTGAAAAACGCGAAAGTATGAGTCTGATGAGGGCGAATCCCAGACCTATGCCAGACCTAACTTGCGTTATCCTCTAAAATATTGATCGAAACCAGGTTTAATTGACTGTTTCAGCGTGGTACCACATTACTACGTGACACAATCCAGAAACAGCCCAGGATCTAGCCATGAAGTATGAGAAATATGCGAAAGTATGAGCCTGATGAGGGCAAATCCTAGACCTAACCCAGACCTAACATGCGTCATCCTCTAAAATATTTATCAAGATCAGGTTTAATTGAATGTTTCAGTGTGGTACCACATTACTACGTGAACCAAACCAGAAAAAACCCAGGATCCGTTCAACATGTATGTGAAGAATGCGAAAGTATGAGTCTGATGAGTGAAAATCCCAGGGCTAACCTAGACCTAACATGCGTTATCCTCTAAAATACTGATCCAAACCAGGTTTAATGGACTGTCTCAGTGTGGTACCACTTTACTACGTGATCCAAAGCAGAAAATAACCCAGGATCTGTCAAACGAGTATGTGAAGTGTGCGAAAGTATGAGCCTGATGAGAGCAAATCCCAGACCTAACCTAGACCTAACATGAATTATTCTCTAAAATATTGATCGAAACCAGGTTTAATTGACTGTTTCAGTGTGGTACCACATTACTACGTGATCCAATCCAGAAATAGCCCAGGATCCAGCCATGAAGTATGAGAAATATGCGAAAGTATGAGCCTGATGAGGGCAACTCCTAGACCTAACCCAGACCTAACATGCGTTATCCTCTAAAATATTGATCGCAAGCAGGTTTAATGGAATCTTTCAGTGTGGTACCGCACTACTACGTGATCCAAACCAGAAGAAACCCAGGATCTGTTCAACAAGTATGTGAAAAACGCGAAAGTATGAGTCTGTTGAGTGAAAATCCCCGGCCTAACCTAGACCTAACATGCGTTATCCTCAAAAATATTGATCGAAACCAGGTTTAATCGACTGTTTCAGTGTGGTACCACACTACTACGTGACGCAATCCAGAAAAAACCCAGGATCTGTTCAACAAGTATGTGAAAAACGCGAAAGTACGAGCCTGATGAGGGCAAATCCCAGACCTATCCCAGACCTAACTTGCGTTGTCCTCAAAAATATTTATCAAGACCAGGTTTAATGGACTGTTTCAGTGTGGTACCACACTACTACGTGATCCAAACCTGAAAAAACCCAGGATCTGTTCAACAAGTATGTGAAAAACGCGAAAGTATGAGCCTGATGAGGGCAAGTCCAAGACCTATCCCAGACCTAACTTGCGTTGTCCTCTAAGATATTGATGGAAACCAGGTTTAATTGACTGTTTCAGTGTTGTACTTCATTACTACGTGATGCAATCCAGAAAAAGCCCAGGATCTAGCCATGAAGTATGAGAAATATGCGAAAGTATGAGCCTGATGAGGGCAAATCCTAGACCTAACCCAGACCTAAAATGCGTTATCCTCTAAAATATTTATCAAGACCAGGTTTAATTGAATGTTTCAGTGTGGTACCACATTACTACGTGATGCAATCCAGAAAAAGCCCAGGATCTAGCCATCAAGTTTGAGAAGTATGCGAAAGAATGAGCCTGATGAGGGCAAATCGTAGACCTAACCCGGTCCTAACATGCGTTATCCTCTAAAATATTGATCGCAAGCAGGTTTAATGGACTGTTTCAGTGTGGTACCGCACTACTACGTGATCCAAACCAGAAGAAACCCAGGATCTGATCAACAAGTATGTGAAAAACGCGAAAGTATGAGTCTGATGAGGTAAAATCCCAGACCTATCCCAGACTTATGTTGCGTTATCCTCAAAAATATTGATCGAAACCTGGTTTAATCGACAGTTTCAGTGTGGTACCACATTGCTACGTGATCCAAACCAGAAAATAACCCAGGAACTGTTCAACGAGTATGTGTAGTGTGCGAAAGTATGAGTCTGATGAGGTCAAATCCCAGACCTATCCCAGACCTAACATGCGTTATCCTCTAAAATATTGATGCAAACCAGGTTTAATGGACAGTTTCAGTGTGGTACCACACTACTACGTGATACAAACCAGAAAAAACCCAGGATCTGTTCAACAAGTATGTGAAAAACGCGAAACTGTGTGCCTGATGAGGGCAAATCTTAGACCTAACACAGACCTAAGATGCGTTATCCTCTAAAATATTTATCCAAACCAGGTTTAATTGACTGTTTCAGTGTGGTCCCACATTACTACGTGATCCAAACCAGTAAAAACCCAGAATCCGTTCAACAAGTATGTGAAGAATGCGAAAGTATGAGTCTGATAAATGAAAATCCCAGGCCTAACCTAGACCTAACATGAGTTATACTCTAAAATATTGATCGAAACCTGGTTCAATCGACTGTTACAGTGTGGTACCACATTACTACGTGATCCAAACCAGAAAATAACCCAGGAACTGTTCAACGAGTATGTGTAGTGTGCGATAGTATGAGTCTGATGAGGTCAAATCCCAGACCTATCCCAGACCTAACATGCGTTATCCTCTAAAATATTGATGCAAACCAGGTTTAATGGACAGTTTCAGTGTGGTACCACACTACTACGTGATACAAACCAGAAAAAACCCAGGATCTGTTCAACAAGTATGTGAAAAACGGGAAAGTATGAGTCTGATGAGGTCAAATCCCAGACCTATCCCAGACTTATGTTGCGTTATCCTCAAAAATATTGATCGAAACCTGGTTTAATCGACTGTTTCAGTGTGGTACCACATTACTATGCGATCCAAACCAGAAAATAACCCAGGATCTGTCAAACGAGTATGTGAAGTGTGCGAAAGTATGAGCCTGATGAGAGCAAATTCCGGACCTAACCTAGACCTAACATGAATTATTCTCTAAGATATTGATCGAAACCAGGTTTAATTGACTGTTTCAGTGTGGTACCACATTACTACGTGATCCAAACCAGAAAAAGCCCAGGATCAGTTCAACAAGTATGTGAAAAACGCGAAAGTGTGTGTCTGATGAGGGCGAATCCCAGACCTATGCCAGACCTAACTTGCGTTCTCCTCTAAAATATTGATGGAAACCAGGTTTAATCGACTGTTTCAGCGTGGTACCACATTACTATGTGATACAATCCAGAAATAGCCCAGGATCTAGCCATGAAGTATGAGAAGAATGCGAAAGTATGAGCCTGATGAGTGAAAATACCAGGCCTAACCTAGACCTAACATGCGTTATCCTCAAAAATATTGATCGAAACCTGGTTTAATCGACTGTTTCAGTATGGTACCACATTACTATGTGATCCAAACCAGAAAATAACCCAGGATCTGTTCAACGAGTATGTGAAAAACGCGAAAGTATGAGCCTGATGTGGGCAAATCCCAGACCTATCACAGACCTAACTTGCGTTGTCCTCTAAGATATTGATGGAAACCAGGTTTAATTGACTGTTTCAGTGTTGTACTTCATTACTACGTGATGCAATCCTGAAAAAGCCCAGGATCTAGCCATCAAGTATGAGAAATATGCGAAAGAATGAGCCTGATGAGAGCAAATCCCAGACCTAACCTAGACCTAACATGAATTATTCTCTAATATATTGATCGAAACCAGGTTTAATTGACTGTTTCAGTGTGGTCCCACATTACTACGTGATCCAAACCAGAAAAAACGCAGGATCTGTTCAACATGTATGTGAAGAATGCGAAAGTATGAGTCTGATGAGTGAAAATCCCAGGGCTAACCTAGACCTAACATGCGTTATCCTCTAAAATACTGATCCAAACCAGGTTTAATGGACTGTCTCAGTGTGGTACCACTTTAATACGTGATCCAAAGCAGAAAAAACCCAGGATCTGTTCAACGAGTATGTGAAGTGTGCGAAAGTATGAGCCTGATGAGAGCAAATCCCAGACCTAACCTAGACCTAACATGAATTATTCTCTAAAATATAGATCGAATCCAGGTTTAATTGACTGTTTCAGTGTGGTACCACATTACTACGTGATCCAAACCAGAAAAAGCCCAGGATCAGTACAACAAGTATGTGAAAAACGCGAAAGTATGAGCCTGATGAGGGCGAATCCCAGAACTATGCCAGACCTAACTTGCGTTGTCCTCTAAGATATTGATGGAAACCAGGTTTAATTGACTGTTTCAGTGTTGTACTTCATTACTACGTGATGCAATCCAGAAAAAGCCCAGGATCTAGCCATCAAGTATGAGAAATATGCGAAAGAATGAGCCTGATGAAAGCAAATCCCAGACCTAACCTAGACCTAACATGAATTATTCTCTAATATATTGATCGAAACCAGGTTTAATTGACTGTTTCAGTGTGGTACCACATTACGATGCGATCCAAACCAGAAAATAACCCAGGATCTGTCAAACGAGTATGTGAAGTGTGCGAAAGTATGAGCCTGATGAGAGCAAATCCCAGACCTAACCTAGACCTAACATGAATTATTCTCTAAGATATTGATCGAAACCAGGTTTAATTGACTGTTTCAGTGTGGTACCACATTACTACGTGATCCAAACCAGAAAAAACACAGGATCAGTTCAACAAGTATGTGAAGAATGCGAAAGTATGAGTCTCATGAGTGAAAATCCCAGGGCTAACCTAGACCTAACATGCGTTATCCTCTAAAATATTGATCCAAGCCAGGTTTAATGGACTGTTTCAGTGTGGTACCACTTTACTACGTGATCCAAAGCAGAAAAAAACCTCGATCAGGTCAACATGTAAGTTGAAACTGCGAAAGTATGACCCTGATGAGGGCAAATCCCAGGCCTAACCTAGACCTAACATGCGATGTTCTCTAAAATATTGATGGCAACCAGGTTTAATTGACTGTTTCAGTGTTGTACTTCATTACTACGTGATGCAATCCAGAAAATAACCCAGGATCTGTTCAACGAGTATGTGAAGTGTGCGAAAGTATGAGTCTGATGAGGTCAAATCCCAGACCTATCCCAGACCTAACTTGCGTTATCCTCTAAAATATTGATCGAAACCAGGTTTAATCGACAGTTTCAGTGTGGTACCACATTACTACGTGATACAAACCAGAAAAAACCCAGGATCTGTTCAACAAGTATGTGAAAAACGCGAAAGTATGAGTCTGATGAGGGCGAATCCCAGACCTATGCCAGACCTAACTTGCGTTATCCTCTAAAATATTGATCGAAACCAGGTTTAATTGACTGTTTCAGCGTGGTACCACATTACTACGTGACACAATCCAGAAACAGCCCAGGATCTAGCCATGAAGTATGAGAAATATGCGAAAGTATGAGCCTGATGAGGGCAAATCCTAGACCTAACCCAGACCTAACATGCGTCATCCTCTAAAATATTTATCAAGATCAGGTTTAATTGAATGTTTCAGTGTGGTACCACATTACTACGTGAACCAAACCAGAAAAAACCCAGGATCCGTTCAACATGTATGTGAAGAATGCGAAAGTATGAGTCTGATGAGTGAAAATCCCAGGGCTAACCTAGACCTAACATGCGTTATCCTCTAAAATACTGATCCAAACCAGGTTTAATGGACTGTCTCAGTGTGGTACCACTTTACTACGTGATCCAAAGCAGAAAATAACCCAGGATCTGTCAAACGAGTATGTGAAGTGTGCGAAAGTATGAGCCTGATGAGAGCAAATCCCAGACCTAACCTAGACCTAACATGAATTATTCTCTAAAATATTGATCGAAACCAGGTTTAATTGACTGTTTCAGTGTGGTACCACATTACTACGTGATCCAATCCAGAAATAGCCCAGGATCCAGCCATGAAGTATGAGAAATATGCGAAAGTATGAGCCTGATGAGGGCAACTCCTAGACCTAACCCAGACCTAACATGCGTTATCCTCTAAAATATTGATCGCAAGCAGGTTTAATGGAATCTTTCAGTGTGGTACCGCACTACTACGTGATCCAAACCAGAAGAAACCCAGGATCTGTTCAACAAGTATGTGAAAAACGCGAAAGTATGAGTCTGTTGAGTGAAAATCCCCGGCCTAACCTAGACCTAACATGCGTTATCCTCAAAAATATTGATCGAAACCAGGTTTAATCGACTGTTTCAGTGTGGTACCACACTACTACGTGACGCAATCCAGAAAAAACCCAGGATCTGTTCAACAAGTATGTGAAAAACGCGAAAGTACGAGCCTGATGAGGGCAAATCCCAGACCTATCCCAGACCTAACTTGCGTTGTCCTCAAAAATATTTATCAAGACCAGGTTTAATGGACTGTTTCAGTGTGGTACCACACTACTACGTGATCCAAACCTGAAAAAACCCAGGATCTGTTCAACAAGTATGTGAAAAACGCGAAAGTATGAGCCTGATGAGGGCAAGTCCAAGACCTATCCCAGACCTAACTTGCGTTGTCCTCTAAGATATTGATGGAAACCAGGTTTAATTGACTGTTTCAGTGTTGTACTTCATTACTACGTGATGCAATCCAGAAAAAGCCCAGGATCTAGCCATGAAGTATGAGAAATATGCGAAAGTATGAGCCTGATGAGGGCAAATCCTAGACCTAACCCAGACCTAAAATGCGTTATCCTCTAAAATATTTATCAAGACCAGGTTTAATTGAATGTTTCAGTGTGGTACCACATTACTACGTGATGCAATCCAGAAAAAGCCCAGGATCTAGCCATCAAGTTTGAGAAGTATGCGAAAGAATGAGCCTGATGAGGGCAAATCGTAGACCTAACCCGGTCCTAACATGCGTTATCCTCTAAAATATTGATCGCAAGCAGGTTTAATGGACTGTTTCAGTGTGGTACCGCACTACTACGTGATCCAAACCAGAAGAAACCCAGGATCTGATCAACAAGTATGTGAAAAACGCGAAAGTATGAGTCTGATGAGGTAAAATCCCAGACCTATCCCAGACTTATGTTGCGTTATCCTCAAAAATATTGATCGAAACCTGGTTTAATCGACAGTTTCAGTGTGGTACCACATTACTACGTGATCCAAACCAGAAAATAACCCAGGAACTGTTCAACGAGTATGTGTAGTGTGCGAAAGTATGAGTCTGATGAGGTCAAATCCCAGACCTATCCCAGACCTAACATGCGTTATCCTCTAAAATATTGATGCAAACCAGGTTTAATGGACAGTTTCAGTGTGGTACCACACTACTACGTGATACAAACCAGAAAAAACCCAGGATCTGTTCAACAAGTATGTGAAAAACGCGAAACTGTGTGCCTGATGAGGGCAAATCTTAGACCTAACACAGACCTAAGATGCGTTATCCTCTAAAATATTTATCCAAACCAGGTTTAATTGACTGTTTCAGTGTGGTCCCACATTACTACGTGATCCAAACCAGTAAAAACCCAGAATCCGTTCAACAAGTATGTGAAGAATGCGAAAGTATGAGTCTGATAAATGAAAATCCCAGGCCTAACCTAGACCTAACATGAGTTATACTCTAAAATATTGATCGAAACCTGGTTCAATCGACTGTTACAGTGTGGTACCACATTACTACGTGATCCAAACCAGAAAATAACCCAGGAACTGTTCAACGAGTATGTGTAGTGTGCGATAGTATGAGTCTGATGAGGTCAAATCCCAGACCTATCCCAGACCTAACATGCGTTATCCTCTAAAATATTGATGCAAACCAGGTTTAATGGACAGTTTCAGTGTGGTACCACACTACTACGTGATACAAACCAGAAAAAACCCAGGATCTGTTCAACAAGTATGTGAAAAACGGGAAAGTATGAGTCTGATGAGGTCAAATCCCAGACCTATCCCAGACTTATGTTGCGTTATCCTCAAAAATATTGATCGAAACCTGGTTTAATCGACTGTTTCAGTGTGGTACCACATTACTATGCGATCCAAACCAGAAAATAACCCAGGATCTGTCAAACGAGTATGTGAAGTGTGCGAAAGTATGAGCCTGATGAGAGCAAATTCCGGACCTAACCTAGACCTAACATGAATTATTCTCTAAGATATTGATCGAAACCAGGTTTAATTGACTGTTTCAGTGTGGTACCACATTACTACGTGATCCAAACCAGAAAAAGCCCAGGATCAGTTCAACAAGTATGTGAAAAACGCGAAAGTGTGTGTCTGATGAGGGCGAATCCCAGACCTATGCCAGACCTAACTTGCGTTATCCTCTAAAATATTGATGAAAACCAGGTTTAATCGACTGTTTCAGCGTGGTACCACATTACTATGTGATACAATCCAGAAATAGCCCAGGATCTAGCCATGAAGTATGAGAAGAATGCGAAAGTATGAGCCTGATGAGTGAAAATACCAGGCCTAACCTAGACCTAACATGCGTTATCCTCAAAAATATTGAGCGAAACCTGGTTTAATCGACTGTTTCAGTATGGTACCACATTACTATGTGATCCAAACCAGAAAATAACCCAGGATCTGTTCAACGAGTATGTGAAAAACGCGAAAGTATGAGCCTGATGTGGGCAAATCCCAGACCTATCACAGACCTAACTTGCGTTGTCCTCTAAGATATTGAAGGAAACCAGGTTTAATTGACTGTTTCAGTGTTGTACTTCATTACTACGTGATGCAATCCTGAAAAAGCCCAGGATCTAGCCATCAAGTATGAGAAATATGCGAAAGAATGAGCCTGATGAGAGCAAATCCCAGACCTAACCTAGACCTAACATGAATTATTCTCTAATATATTGATCGAAACCAGGTTTAATTGACTGTTTCAGTGTGGTCCCACATTACTACGTGATCCAAACCAGAAAAAACGCAGGATCTGTTCAACATGTATGTGAAGAATGCGAAAGTATGAGTCTGATGAGTGAAAATCCCAGGGCTAACCTAGACCTAACATGCGTTATCCTCTAAAATACTGATCCAAACCAGGTTTAATGGACTGTCTCAGTGTGGTACCACTTTAATACGTGATCCAAAGCAGAAAAAACCCAGGATCTGTTCAACGAGTATGTGAAGTGTGCGAAAGTATGAGCCTGATGAGAGCAAATCCCAGACCTAACCTAGACCTAACATGAATTATTCTCTAAAATATAGATCGAATCCAGGTTTAATTGACTGTTTCAGTGTGGTACCACATTACTACGTGATCCAAACCAGAAAAAGCCCAGGATCAGTACAACAAGTATGTGAAAAACGCGAAAGTATGAGCCTGATGAGGGCGAATCCCAGAACTATGCCAGACCTAACTTGCGTTGTCCTCTAAGATATTGATGGAAACCAGGTTTAATTGACTGTTTCAGTGTTGTACTTCATTACTACGTGATGCAATCCAGAAAAAGCCCAGGATCTAGCCATCAAGTATGAGAAATATGCGAAAGAATGAGCCTGATGAGAGCAAATCCCAGACCTAACATAGACCTAACATGAATTATTCTCTAATGTATTGATCGAAACCAGGTTTAATTGACTGTTTCAGTGTGGTACCACATTACGATGCGATCCAAACCAGAAAATAACCCAGGATCTGTCAAACGAGTATGTGAAGTGTGCGAAAGTATGAGCCTGATGAGAGCAAATCCCAGACCTAACCTAGACCTAACATGAATTATTCTCTAAGATATTGATCGAAACCAGGTTTAATTGACTGTTTCAGTGTGGTACCACATTACTACGTGATCCAAACCAGAAAAAACACAGGATCAGTTCAACAAGTATGTGAAGAATGCGAAAGTATGAGTCTCATGAGTGAAAATCCCAGGGCTAACCTAGACCTAACATGCGTTATCCTCTAAAATATTGATCCAAGCCAGGTTTAATGGACTGTTTCAGTGTGGTACCACTTTACTACGTGATCCAAAGCAGAAAAAAACCTCGATCAGGTCAACATGTAAGTTGAAACTGCGAAAGTATGACCCTGATGAGGGCAAATCCCAGGCCTAACCTAGACCTAACATGCGATGTTCTCTAAAATATTGATGGAAACCAGGTTTAATTGACTGTTTCAGTGTTGTACTTCATTACTACGTGATGCAACCCAGAAAATAACCCAGGATCTGTTCAACGAGTATGTGAAGTGTGCGAAAGTATGAGTCTGATGAGGTCAAATCCCAGACCTATCCCAGACCTAACTTGCGTTATCCTCTAAAATATTGATCGAAACCAGGTTTAATCGACAGTTTCAGTGTGGTACCACATTACTACGTGATACAAACCAGAAAAAACCCAGGATCTGTTCAACAAGTATGTGAAAAACGCGAAAGTATGAGTCTGATGAGGGCGAATCCCAGACCTATGCCAGACCTAACTTGCGTTATCCTCTAAAATATTGATCGAAACCAGGTTTAATTGACTGTTTCAGCGTGGTACCACATTACTACGTGATACAATCCAGAAACAGCCCAGGATCTAGCCATGAAGTATGAGAAATATGCGAAAGTATGAGCCTGATGAGGGCAAATCCTAGACCTAACCCAGACCTAACATGCGTCATCCTCTAAAATATTTATCAAGACCAGGTTTAATTGAATGTTTCAGTGTGGTACCACATTACTACGTGAACCAAACCTGAAAAAACCCAGGATCCGGTCAACAAGTATGTGAAGAATGCGAAAGTATGAGTCTGATGAGTGAAAATCCCAGACCTATCCCAGACCTAACTTGCGTTGTCCTCTAAGATATTGATGGAAACCAGGTTTAATTGACTGTTTCAGTGTTGTACTTCATTACTACGTGATGCAATCCAGAAAAAGCCCAGGATCTAACCATCAAGTATGAGAAATATGCGAAAGAATGAGCCTGATGAAAGCAAATCCCAGACCTAACCTAGACCTAACATGAATTATTCTCTAAAATATTGATCGAAACCAGGTTTAATTGACTGTTTCAGTGTGGTCCCACATTACTACGTGATCCAAACCAGAAGAAACCCAGGATCCGTTCAACAAGTATGTGAAGAATGCGAAAGTATGAGTCTGATGAGTGAAAATCCCTGGCCTAACCTAGACCTAACATGCGTTATCCTCAAAAATATTGATCGAAACCTGGTTTAATCGACTGTTTCAGTGTGGTACCACATTACTACGTGATCCAAAGCAGAAAAAAACCTCGATCAGGTCACCATGTAAGTTGAAACTGCGAAAGTATGACCCTGATGAGGGCAAATCCCAGGCCTAACCTAGACCTAACATGCGATGTTCTCTAAAATATTGATGGAAACCAGGTTTAATTGACTGTTTCAGTGTTGTACTTCATTACTACGTGATGCAATCCAGAAAATAACCCAGGATCTGTTCAACGAGTATGTGAAGTGTGCGAAAGTATGAGTCTGATGAGGTCAAATCCCAGACCTATCCCAGACCTAACTTGCGTTATCCTCTAAAATATTGATCGAAACCAGGTTTAATCGACAGTTTCAGTGTGGTACCACATTACTACGTGATACAAACCAGAAAAAACCCAGGATCTGTTCAACAAGTATGTGAAAAACGCGAAAGTATGAGTCTGATGAGGGCGAATACCAGACCTATGCCAGACCTAACTTGCGTTATCCTCTAAAATATTGATCGAAACCAGGTTTAATTGACTGTTTCAGCGTGGTACCACATTACTACGTGATACAATCCAGAAACAGCCCAGGATCTAGCCATGAAGTATGAGAAATATGCGAAAGTATGAGCCTGATGAGGGCAAATCCTAGACCTAACCCAGACCTAACATGCGTCATCCTCTAAAATATTTATCAAGACCAGGTTTAATTGAATGTTTCAGTGTGGTACCACATTACTACGTGAACCAAACCTGAAAAAACCCAGGATCCGGTCAACAAGTATGTGAAGAATGCGAAAGTATGAGTCTGATGAGTGAAAATCCCAGACCTATCCCAGACCTAACTTGCGTTGTCCTCTAAGATATTGATGGAAACCAGGTTTAATTGACTGTTTCAGTGTTGTACTTCATTACTACGTGATGCAATCCAGAAAAAGCCCAGGATCTAACCATCAAGTATGAGAAATATGCGAAAGAATGAGCCTGATGAGAGCAAATCCCAGACCTAACCTAGACCTAACATGAATTATTCTCTAAAATATTGATCGAAACCAGGTTTAATTGACTGTTTCAGTGTGGTCCCACATTACTACGTGATCCAAACCAGAAGAAACCCAGGATCCGTTCAACAAGTATGTGAAGAATGCGAAAGTATGAGTCTGATGAGTGAAAATCCCTGGCCTAACCTAGACCTAACATGCGTTATCCTCAAAAATATTGATCGAAACCTGGTTTAATCGACTGTTTCAGTGTGGTACCACATTACGATGTGATCCAAACCAGAAAATAACCCAGGATCTGTCAAGCGAGTATGTGAAGTGTGCGAAAGTATGAGCCTGATGAGAGCAAATCCCAGACCTAACCTAGGCCTAACATGAATTATTCTCTAAAATATTGATCGAAACCGGGTTTAATTGACTGTTTCAGTGTGGTACCACATTACTACGTGATCCAAACCAGAAAAAACCCAGGATCAGTTCAACAAGTATGTGAAGAATGCGAAAGTATGAGTCTCATGAGTGAAAATCCCAGGGCTAACCTAGACCTAACATGCGTTATCCTCTAAAATATTGATCGAAACCAGGTTTCATTGACTGTTTCAGTGTGGTACTACATTACTACGTGATGCAATCCAGAAGAAGCCCAGGATCTAGCCATCAAGTATGAGAAATATGCGAAAGAATGAGCCTGATGAGAGCAAATCCCAGACCTAACCTAGACCTAACATGCGTTATCCTCTAAAATATTGAGCGAAACCAGGTTTAATGGACTGTTTCAGTGTGGTACCACACTACTTCGTGATCCAAACCAGGAAGAACCCAGGATCTGTTCAACAAGTATGTGAAAAACGCGAAACTGTGTGCCTGATGAGGGCAAATCTTAGACCTAACCCAGACCTAAGATGCGTTATCCTCTAAAATATTTATCCAAACCAGGTTTAATTGACTGTTTCAGTGTGGTCCCACATTACTACGTGATCCAAACCAGAAAAAACCCAGAATCCGTTCAACAAGTATGTGAAGAATGCGAAAGTATGAGTCTGATAAATGAAAATCCCAGGCCTAACATAGACCTAACATGAGTTATACTCTAAAATATTGATCGAAACCTGGTTTAATCGACTGTTACAGTGTGGTACCACATTACTACGTGATCCAAACCAGAAAATAACCCAGGAACTGTTCAACGAGTATGTGTAGTGTGCGAAAGTATGAGTCTGATGAGGTCAAATCCCAGACCTATCCCAGACCTAACATGCGTTATCCTCTAAAATATTGATGCAAACCAGGTTTAATGGACAGTTTCAGTGTGGTACCACACTACTACGTGATACAAACCAGAAAAAACCCAGGATCTGTTCAACAAGTATGTGAAAAACGCGAAAGTATGAGTCTGATGAGGTCAAATCCCAGGCCTAACCTAGACCTAACATGCGTTATCCTCAAAAATATTGATCGAAACCTGGTTTTATCGACTGTTTCAGTGTGGTACCACATTACTATGCGATCCAAACCAGAAAATAACCCAGGATCTGTCAAACGAGTATGTGAAGTGTGCGAAAGTATGAGCCTGATGAGAGCAAATCCCAGACCTAACCTAGGCCTAACATGAATTATTCTCTAAAATATTGATCGAAACCGGGTTTAATTGACTGTTTCAGTGTGGTACCACATTACTACGTGATCCAAACCAGAAAAAACCCAGGATCAGTTCAACAAGTATGTGAAGAATGCGAAAGTATGAGTCTCATGATTGAAAATCCCAGGGCTAACCTAGACCTAACATGCGTTATCCTCTAAAATATTGATCGAAACCAGGTTTCATTGACTGTTTCAGTGTGGTACTACATTACTACGTGATGCAATCCAGAAGAAGCCCAGGATCTGTTCAACAAGTATGTGAAAAACGCGAAACTGTGTGCCTGATGAGGGCAAATCTTAGACCTAACCCAGACCTAAGATGCGTTATCCTCTAAAATATTTATCCAAACCAGGTTTAATTGACTGTTTCAGTGTGGTCCCACATTACTACGTGATCCAAACCAGAAAAAACCCAGAATCCGTTCAACAAGTATGTGAAGAATGCGAAAGTATGAGTCTGATAAATGAAAATCCCAGGCCTAACATAGACCTAACATGAGTTATACTCTAAAATATTGATCGAAACCTGGTTTAATCGACTGTTACAGTGTGGTACCACATTACTACGTGATCCAAACCAGAAAATAACCCAGGAACTGTTCAACGAGTATGTGTAGTGTGCGAAAGTATGAGTCTGATGAGGTCAAATCCCAGACCTATCCCAGACCTAACATGCGTTATCCTCTAAAATATTGATGCAAACCAGGTTTAATGGACAGTTTCAGTGTGGTACCACACTACTACGTGATACAAACCAGAGAAAACCCAGGATCTGTTCAACAAGTATGTGAAAAACGCGAAAGTATGAGTCTGATGAGGTCAAATCCCAGGCCTAACCTAGACCTAACATGCGTTATCCTCAAAAATATTGATCGAAACCTGGTTTTATCGACTGTTTCAGTGTGGTACCACATTACTATGCGATCCAAACCAGAAAATAACCCAGGATCTGTCAAACGAGTATGTGAAGTGTGCGAAAGTATGAGCCTGATGAGAGCAAATCCCAGACCTAACCTAGGCCTAACATGAATTATTCTCTAAAATATTGATCGAAACCGGGTTTAATTGACTGTTTCAGTGTGGTACCACATTACTACGTGATCCAAACCAGAAAAAACCCAGGATCAGTTCAACAAGTATGTGAAGAATGCGAAAGTATGAGTCTCATGAGTGAAAATCCCAGGGCTAACCTAGACCTAACATGCGTTATCCTCTAAAATATTGATCGAAACCAGGTTTCATTGACTGTTTCAGTGTGGTACTACATTACTACGTGATGCAATCCAGAAGAAGCCCAGGATCTAGCCATCAAGTATGAGAAATATGCGAAAGAATGAGCCTGATGAGAGCAAATCCCAGACCTAACCTTGACCTAACATGCGTTATCCTCTAAAATATTGAGCGAAACCAGGTTTAATGGACTGTTTCAGTGTGGTACCACACTACTTCGTGATCCAAACCAGGAAGAACCCAGGATCTGTTCAACAAGTATGTGAAAAACGCGAAACTGTGTGCCTGATGAGGGCAAATCTTAGACCTAACCCAGACCTAAGATGCGTTATCCTCTAAAATATTTATCCAAACCAGGTTTAATTGACTGTTTCAGTGTGGTCCCACATTACTACGTGATCCAAACCAGAAAAAACCCAGAATCCGTTCAACAAGTATGTGAAGAATGCGAAAGTATGAGTCTGATAAATGAAAATCCCAGGCCTAACATAGACCTAACATGAGTTATACTCTAAAATATTGATCGAAACCTGGTTTAATCGACTGTTACAGTGTGGTACCACATTACTACGTGATCCAAACCAGAAAATAACCCAGGAACTGTTCAACGAGTATGTGTAGTGTGCGAAAGTATGAGTCTGATGAGGTCAAATCCCAGACCTATCCCAGACCTAACATGCGTTATCCTCTAAAATATTGATGCAAACCAGGTTTAATGGACAGTTTCAGTGTGGTACCACACTACTACGTGATACAAACCAGAAAAAACCCAGGATCTGTTCAACAAGTATGTGAAAAACGCGAAAGTATGAGTCTGATGAGGTCAAATCCCAGGCCTAACCTAGACCTAACATGCGTTATCCTCAAAAATATTGATCGAAACCTGGTTTGATCGACTGTTTCAGTGTGGTACCATATTACTACGCGATCCAAACCAGAAAATAACCCATGATCTGTCAAACGAGTATGTGAAGTGTGCGAAAGTATGAGCCTGATGAGAGCAAATCCCAGACCTAACCTAGACCTAACATGTATTATTCTCCAATATATTGATCGAAACCAAGTTTAATTGACTGTTTCAGTGTGGTACCACATTCCTACGTGATCCAAACCAGAAGAAGCCCAGGATCAGTTCAACAAGTATGAGAAAAACGCGAAAGTATGAGTCTGATGAGGGCGAATCCCAGACCTATGCCAGACCTAACTTGCGTTATCCTCTAAAATATTGATCGAAACCAGGTTTAATTGACTGTTTCAGCGTGGTACCACCTTACTACGTGATACAATCCAGAAACAGCCCATGATCTAGCCATGAAGTATGAGAAATATGCGAGAGTATGAGCCTGATGAGGGCAAATCCTAGACCTAACCAAGACCTAACATGCGTTATACTCTAAAATATTTATCAAGATCAGGTTTAATTGAATGTTTCAGTGTGGTACCACATTACTACGTGAACCAAACCAGAAAAAACCCAGGATCCGTTCAACAAGTATGTGAAGAATGCGAAAGTATGAGTCTGATGAGTGAAAATCCCAGGGCTAACCTAGACCTAACATGCGTTATCCTCTAAAATATTGATCCAAACCAGGTTTAATGGACTGTTTCAGTGTGGTACCACTTTACTACGTGATCCAAAGCAGAAAAAACCCTCGATCAGGTCAACATGTATGTTAAAACTGCGAAAGTATGACCCTGATGAGGGCAAATCCCAGGCCTAACCTAGACCTAACATGCGTTGTCCTCTAAAATATTGATGGAAACCAGGTTTAATTGACTGTTTCACTGTTGTACTTCATTACTACGTGATGCAATCCAGAGAAAGCTCAGGATCTAGCCATCAAGTATGAGAAATATGCGAAAGAATGAGCCTGATGAGAGCAAATCCCAGACCTAACCTAGACCTAACATGAATTATTCTCTAAAATATTGATCGAAACCAGGTTTAATTGACTGTTTCAGTGTGGTACCACATTACTACGTGATCCACACCAGAAAAAACCCAAGATCCGTTCAACAAGTATGTGAAGAATGCGAAAGTATGAGTCGGATGAGTGAAAATCCCAGACCTAACCTAGACCTGACATGAATTATTCTCTAAAATATTCATCAAAACCAGGATTAATTGACTGTTTCAGTGTGGTACCACATTACTACGTGATGCAATCCAGAAAAAGCCCAGGATCTAGCCATCTAGTATGAGAAATATGCGAAAGTATGAGCCTGACGAGGGCAAATCCTAGACCTAACCCAGACCTAACATGCGTTATCCTCTAAAATATTTATCAAGACCAGGTTTAATTGGTTGTTTCTGTGTGGTCCCACATTACTACGTGATCCAAACCAGAAAAAACCCAGGATCCGTTCAACAAGTATGAGAAGAATGCGAAAGTATGAGTCTGATGAGTGAAAATACCAGGCCTAACCTTGACCTAACATGCGTTATCCTCAAAAATATTGATCGAAACCTGGTTTAACCGGCTGTTTCAGTGTGGTACCACATTACTACGTGATCCAAACCAGAAAAAAACCCAGGATCTGTTCAGCGAGTATGTGAAAAACGCGAAAGTATGAGCCTGATGTGGGCAAATCCCAGACCTATCCCAGACCTAACATGCGTTATCCTCTAAAATACATATCAAGACCAGGTTTAATTGATTGTTTCAGTGTGGTCCCACATTACTACGTGATCCAAACCTGAAAAAACCCAGGATCCGTTCAACAAATATGTGAAGAATGCGAAAGTATGAGTCTGATGAGTGAAAATCCCAGACCTATCCCAGACCTAACTTGCGTTATCCTCTAAAATATTGATGGAAACCAGGTTTAATTGACTGTTTCAGTGTGGTACTACATTACTACGTGATGCAATCCAGAAAAAGCCCAGGATCTAGCCATCAAGTATGAGAAATATGCGAAAGAATGAGCCTGATGAGAGCAAATCCCAGACCTAACCTAGACCTAACATGCGTTATCCTCTAAAATGTTGATCCAAACCATGTTTAATGGACTGTTTCAGTGTGGTACCACACTACTACGTGATCCAAACCAGAAAAAACCCAGGATCTGTTCAACAAGTATGTGAAAAACGCGAAAGTATGAGCCTGATGTGGGCAAATCCCAGACCTATCCCAGACCTAACTTGCGTTGTCCTCTAAGATATTGATGGAAACCAGGTTTAATTGACTGATTCAGTGTTGTACTTCATTACTACGTGATGCAATCCAGAAAAAGCCCAGGATCTATCCATCAAGTATGAGAAATATGCGAAAGAATGAGCCTGATGAGAGCAAATCCCAGACCTAACCTAGACCTACCATGAATTATTCTCTAATATATTGATCGAAACCAGGTTTAATTGACTGTTTCAGTGTGGTCCCACATTACTACGTGATCCAAACCAGAAAAAACCCTGGATCCGTTCAACAAGTATGTGAAGAATGCGAAATTATGAGCCTGATGAGGGCGAATCCCAGACCTATGCCACACCTATCTTGCGTTATCCTCTAAAATATTGATCGAAACCAGGTTTAATTGACTGTTTCAGCGTGGTACCACATTACTACGTGATACAATCCAGAAACAGCCCAGGATCTAGCCATGAAGTATGAGAAATATGCGAAAGTATGAGCCTTATGAGGGCAAATCCTAGACTTAACCCAAACCTAACATGCGTTATCCTCTAAAATATTTATCAAGATCAGGTTTAATTGAATGTTTCAATGTGGTACCACATTACTACGTGAACCAAACCAGAAAAAACCCAGGATCCGTTCAACATGTATGTGAAGAATGCGAATGTATGTGTCTGATGAGTGAAGATCCCAGGGCTAACCTAGACCTAACATGCGTTATCCTCTAAAATATTGATCCAAACGAGGTTTAATGGACTGTTTCAGTGTGGTACCACTTTACTACGTGATCCAAAGCAGAAAAAACCCTCGATCAGGTCAACATGTATGTTAAAACTGCGAAAATATGACCCTGATGAGGGCAAATCCCAGGCCTAACCTAGACCTAACATGCGATGTCCTCTAAAATATTGATGGAAACCAGGTTTGATTGACTGTGTCAGTGTTGTACTTCATTACTACGTGATGCAATCCAGAAAAAGCCCAGGATCTAGCCATCAAATATGAGAAATATGCGAAAGAATGAGCCTGATGAGAGCAAATCCCAGACCTAACCTAGACCTAACATGAATTATTCTCTAAAATATTGATCGAAACCAGGTTTAATCGACTGTTTCAGTGTGGTACCACATTACTATGTGGTCCAAACCAGAAAATAACCCAGGATCTGTTCAACGAGTATGTGAAGTGTGCGAAAGTATGAGTCTGATGAGGTCAAATCCCAGACCAATCCCAGACTTAACTTGCGTTATCCTCTAAAATATTGATCGAAACCAGGTTTCATCGACTGTTTCAGTGTGGTACCACATTACTACGTGATCCAAACCAGAAAAAACCCAGGATCTGTTCAACAAGTATGAGAAAAACGCGAAAGTAAGAGTCTGATGAGGTCAAATCCCAGACCTATCCCAGACTTAACTTGCGTTATCCTCTAATATATTGATCGAAACCAGGTTTAATCGACTGTTTCAGCGTGGTACCACATTACTATGTGATACAATCCAGAAACAGTCCAGGATCTAGCCATGAAGAATAAGAAATATGCGAAAGTATCAGCCTGATGAGGGCAAATCCTAGACCTAACCCAAACCTAACATGCGTTATCCTCTAAAATATTTATCAAGACCAGGTTTAATGGAATGTTTCAGTGTGGTACCACATTACTACGTGAACCAAACCAGAAAAAACCCAGGATCCGTTCAACGAGTAAGTTAAAACTGCGACAGTATGACCCTGATGAGAGCAAATCGCAGACCTAACCTAGACCTGACATGCGTTGTCCTCTAAAATATTGATGAAAACCAGGTGTAATTGACTGTTTCAGTGTGGTACCACATTACTATGTGATCCAATCCGGAAATAGCCCAGGATCCAGCCATGAAGTATGAGAAAATTGCGAAAGTAGGAGCCTGATGAGGGCAAATCCTAGACCTAACCCAGACCTAACATGCGTTATCCTCTAAAATATTTATCAACACCAGGTTTCATGGACTGTTTCAGTGTGGTACCACTTTACTACGTGATCCAAAGCAGAAAAAACCCTCGATCAGACCAATATGTATGTTAAAACTTCGAAAGTATGACCCTGGTGAGAGCAAATCCCAGGCCTAACCTAGACCTAACATGCGTTGTCCTCTAAAATATTGATGGAAACCAGGTTTAATTGACTGTTTCAGTGTTGTACTTCATTACTACGTGATGCAATCCAGAGAAAGCCCAGGATCTAGCCATCAAGTATGAGATATATGCGAAAGAATGAGCCTGATGACAGCAAATCCCAGACCTAACCTAGACCTAACATGAATTATTCTCTAAAATATTGATCGAAACCAGGTTTAATTGACTGTTTCAGTGTTGTACCTCATTACTACGTGATGCAATCCAGAGAAAGCCCAGGATCGAGCCGTCAAGTATGAGAAATATGCGAAAGAATGAGCCTGATGAGAGCAAATCCCAGACCTAACCTAGACCTAACATGAATTATTCTCTAAAATATTGATCAAAACCAGGTTTAATTGACTGTTTCAGCGTGGTACCATATTACTACGTGATCCAAACCAGAAAAAACCCAGGATCCGTTCAACAAGTATGAGAAGAATGCGAAAGTATGAGACTGATGAGTGAAAATCCCAGGCCTAACCTAGACCTAACATGCGTTATCCTCAAAAATATTGATCGAAACCTGGTTTAATCGACTGTTTCATTGTTGCACTTCATTACTACGTGAAGCAATCCAGAAATAGCCCAGGATCTAGCCATCAAGTATGAGAAATATGCGAAAGAATGAGCCTGATGAGAGCAAATCCCAGACCTAACCTAGAACTAACATGAATTATTCTCTAAAATATTGGTCGAAACCAGGTTTAATTGACTGTTTCAGTGTGGTCCCACATTACTACGTGATCCAAACCAGAAAAAACCCAGGATCCGTTCAACAAGTATGTGAAGAATACGAAAGCATGTGTCTGATGAGTGAGAATCCCAGGCCTAACCTAGACCTAACATGCGTTATCCTCAAAAATATTGACCGAAACCAGGTTTGATGGACTGTTTCCGTGTGGTGCCACACTACTAGGTGATCCAAACCAGAAAAAACCCAGGATCTGTTCAACAAGCATGTGAGGAACGCGAAAGTATGAGTCTGATGAGTGAAAATCCCAGGCCTAACCTAGACCAAACATGCGTTATCCTCAAAATTATTGATCGAAACCTGGTTTAATCGACTGTTTCAGTGTGGTACCACATTACTACGTGACCCAAACCAGAAAAAACCCAGGATCTGTTCAACAAGTATGTGAAAAACGCGAAAGTATGAGCCTGATGAGGGCAAATCCCAGACCTATCCCAGACCAAACTTGCGTTATCCTCTAAAATATTGATCGAAACCAGGTTTAATCGACTGTCTCAGTGTGGTACCACATTGCTACGTGATCCAAACCAGAAAAAACCCAGGATCCGTTCTACAAGTATGCGAAGAATACGAAAGCATGTGTCTGATGAGTGAAAATCCCAGGCCTAACCTAGACCTAACATGCGTTATCCTCAAAAATATTGATCGAAACCTGGTTTAATCGACTGTTTCAGTGTGGTACCACATTACTACATGACCCAAACGAGAAAAAACCCAGGATCTGTTCAACAAGTATGTGAAAAACGCGAAAGTATGAGCCTGATGAGGGCAAATCCCAGACCTATCCCAGACCTAACTTGCGTTATCCTCTAAAATATTGATCGAAACCAGGTTTAATTGACTGTTTCAGTGTGGTACCACATTACTACGTGTCCAATCCAGAAATAGCCCAGGATCTAGCCATCAAGTATGAGAAACATGCGAAAGTATGAGCCTGACGAGAGCAAAGCCTAGTCCTAACCCAGACCTAACATGCGTTATCCTCTAAAATATTTATCATGACCAGGTTTAATTGACTGTTTCAGTGTGGTCCCACATTACTACGTGATCCAAACCAGAAAAAACCCAGGA
Organism: Colletes latitarsis; assembly: GCF_051014445.1. Taxonomy (NCBI): domain Eukaryota; kingdom Metazoa; phylum Arthropoda; class Insecta; order Hymenoptera; family Colletidae; genus Colletes; species Colletes latitarsis. The sequence continues at coordinate 27,900,043 of NW_027488366.1, read as the reverse complement.
TCAGTTCAACAAGTACGTGAAAAACGCGAAAGTATGAGCCTGATGAGGGCAAATCCCAGACCTATCCCATACCTAACTTGCGTTATCCTCTAAAATATTGATCGAAACCAGGTTTAATTGACTGTCTCAGTGTGGTACCACATTGCTCCGTGATCCAAACCAGAAAAAACCCAGGATCAGTTCAACAAGTACGTGAAAAACGCGAAAGTATGAGCCTGATGAGGGCAAATCCCAGACCTATCCCAGACCAAACTTGCGTTATCCTCTAAAATCTGGATCGAAACCAGGTTTAATCGACTGTCTCAGTGTGGTACCACATTGCTACGTGATCCAAACCAGAAAAAACCCAGGATCAGTTCAACAAGTACGTGAAAAACGCGAAAGTATGAGCCTGATGAGGGCAAATCCCAGACCTATCCCAGACGTAACTTGCGTTATCCTCTAAAATATTGATCGAAACCAGGTTTAATTGACTGTTTCAGTGTGGAACCGCATTACTACGTGATACAATCCAGAAACAGCCCAGGATCTAGCCATGAAGTATGAGAAATATGCGAAATTATGAGCCTGATGAGGGAAAATCCTAGACCTAACCCAAACCTAACATGCGTTATCCTCTAAAATATTGATCCAAACCAGGTTTAATGGACTGCTTCAGTGTGGTACCACTTTACTACGTGATGCAAACCAGAAAAAACCCAGGATCAGTTCAACAAGTACGTGAAAAACGCGAAGGTATGAGCCTGATGAGGGCGAATCCCAGACCTATCCCAGACCTAACTTGCGTTGTGCTCTAAAATATTGATGGAAACCAGGTTTAATTGACTGTTTCAGTGTGGTACCACATTACTACGTGGTGCAATCCAGAAAAAGTCCAGGATCTAGCCATCAAGTATGAGAAAAATGCGAAAGAATGAGCCTGATGAGAGCAAATCCCAGACCTAACCTAGACCTAACATGAATTATTCTCTAAAATATGTATCAAGACCAGGTTTAATTGATTGTTTCAGAGTGGTCCCACATTACTACGTGATGCAAACCAGAAAAAACCCAGGATCCGTTCAACAAGTATGTGAAGAATGCGAAAGTATGGGTCTGATGAGTGAAAATCCCAGGCCTTACCTAGACCTAACATGCGTTATCCTCTAAAATATTGATCCAAACCAGGTTTAATGGACTGTTTCAGTGTGGTACCACATTACTACGTGACGCAAACCAGAAAAAACCCAGGATCAGTTCAACAAGTATGTGAAAAACGCGAAAGTATGAGCCTGATGAGGGCAAATCCCAGACCTATCCCAGACCTAACATGCGTTGTCCTCTAAAACATTGATGGAAACCTGGTTTAATTGACTGTTTCAGTGTTGTACTTCATTACTACGTGATGCAATCCAGAAAAAGCCCAGGATCTATCCATCAAGTATGAGAAATATGCGAAAGAATGAGCCTGATGAGAGCAAATCCCAGACCTAACCTAGACCTTACAAGAATTATTCTCTAAAATATTGATCAAAACCAGGTTTCATTGACTGTTTCAGTGTGGTACCACATTACTAGGTGATCCAATCCAGAAATAGCCCAGGATCCAGCCATGAAGTATGAGTAACATGCGAAAGTATGAGCCTGATGGGGGCAAATCCTAGACCTAACCCAGACCTAACATGCGTTATCCTCTAAAATATTTATCAAGACCAGGTTTAATTGAATGTTTCAGTGTTGTACCACATTACTACGTGATCCAAACCAGTAAAAACACAGGATCCGTTCAACAAGTATGTGAAGAATGCGAAAGTATGAGTCTGATGAGTGAAAATCCCCGGCCTAACCTAGACCTAACATGCGTTGTCCTGAAAAATATTGATCGAAACCAGGTTTAATCGACTGTTTCAGTGTGGTACCACATTACTACGTGACCCAAACCTGAAAAAACCCAGGATCTGTTCAACAAGTATGTGAAAAACGCGAATGTATGAGCCTGATGAGGGCAAATCCCAGACCTATCCCAGACCTAACTTGCGTTGTCCTCTCAGATATTGATGGAAACCAGGTTAAATTGACTGTTTCAGTGTTGTACTTCATTACTACGTGATGCAATCCAGAAAAAGCCCAGGATCTAGCCATGAAGTGTGAGAAATATGCGAAGGTATGAGCCTGATGAGGGAAAATCCTAGACCTAACCCAAACCTAACATGCGTTATCCTCTAAAATATTGATCCAAACCAGGTTTAATGGACTGCTTCAGTGTGGTACCACTATACTACGTGATGCAAACCAGAAAAAACCCAGGATCAGTTCAACAAGTACGTGAAAAACGCGAAAGTATGAGCCTGATGAGGGCGAATCCCAGACCTATCCCAGACCTAACTTGCGTTGTGCTCTAAAATATTGATGGAAACCAGGTTTAATTGACTGTTTCAGTGTGGTACCACATTACTACGTGGTGCAATCCAGAAAAAGTCCAGGATCTAGCCGTCAAGTATGAGAATAATGCGAAAGAATGACCCTGATGAGGGCAAATCCCAGACCTATCCCAGACCTAACATGCGTTATCCTCTAAAATATTTATCAAGACCAGGTTTAATTGAATGTTTCAGTGTGGTTCCACATTACTACGTGATCCAAACCAGTAAAAACCCAGGATCCGTTCAACAAGTATGTGAAGATTGCGAAAGTATGAGTCTGATGAGTGAAAATCCCCGGCCTAACCTTGACCTAACATGCGTTATCCTAAAAAATATTGCTCGAAACCAGGTTTAATCGACTGTTTCAGTGTGGTACCACACTACTACGTGACCCAAACCGGAAAAAACCCAAGATCTAGCCATCAAGTATGAGAGACATGCGAATGTATGAGCCTGATGAGGGCGAATCCCAGACCTATCCCAGACCTAACTTGCGTTATCCTCTAAAATATTGATCGAAACCAGGTTTAATGGACTGTTTCAGTGTGGTCCCACATTACTACGTGATCCAAACCAGAAAAAACCCAGGATCCGTTCAACAAGTATGTGAAGAATGCGAAAGTATGAGTCTGATGTGTGAAAATCACAGACCTAACCTAGACCTAACATGCGTTATCCTCAAAAATATTGATCGAAACCTGGTTTAATCGTCTGTTTCAGTGTGGTACCACATTACTATGTGATCCAAACCAGAAAATAACCCAGGATCTGTTCAACGAGTATGTGAAGTGTGCGAAAGTATGAGTCTGATGAGGGCAAATCCCAGACCTATCCCAGAGCTAACATGCGTTATCCTCTAAAATATTTATCAAGGCCAGGTTTAATTGAATGTTTCAGTGTGGTGCCACATTACTACGCGATCCTAACCAGTAAAAACCCAGGATCCGTTCAACAAGTATGTGAAGAATGCGAAAGTATGAGTCTGATGAATGAAAATCCCCGGCCTAACCTAGACCTAACATGCGTTATCCTAAAAAATATTGTTCGAAACCAGGTTTAATCGACTGTATCAGTGTGGTACCACACTACTACGTGACCCAAACCGGAAAAAACCCAGGATCTAGCCATCAAGTATGAGAAATATGCGAAAGTATGAGCCTGATGAGGGCGAATCCCAGACCTATCCCAGACCTAACTTGCGTTATCCTCTAAAATATTGATCGAAACCAGGTTTAATTGACTGTTTCAGTGTGGTACCACATTACTACGTGTCCAATCCAGAAATAGCCCAGGATCTAGCCATCAAGTATGAGAAACATGCGAAAGTATGAGCCTGACGAGAGCAAAGCCTAGACCTAACCCAGACCTAACATGCGTTATCCTCTAAAATATTTATCATGACCAGGTTTAATTGACTGTTTCAGTGTGGTCCCACATTACTACGTGATCCAAACCAGAAAAAACCCAGGATCAGTTCAACAAGTACGTGAAAAACGCGAAAGTATGAGCCTGATGAGGGCAAATCCCAGACCTATCCCATACCTAACTTGCGTTATCCTCTAAAATATTGATCGAAACCAGGTTTAATTGACTGTCTCAGTGTGGTACCACATTGCTCCGTGATCCAAACCAGAAAAAACCCAGGATCAGTTCAACAAGTACGTGAAAAACGCGAAAGTATGAGCCTGATGAGGGCAAATCCCAGACCTATCCCAGACCAAACTTGCGTTATCCTCTAAAATCTGGATCGAAACCAGGTTTAATCGACTGTCTCAGTGTGGTACCACATTGCTACGTGATCCAAACCAGAAAAAACCCAGGATCAGTTCAACAAGTACGTGAAAAACGCGAAAGTATGAGCCTGATGAGGGCAAATCCCAGACCTATCCCAGACGTAACTTGCGTTATCCTCTAAAATATTGATCGAAACCAGGTTTAATTGACTGTTTCAGTGTGGAACCGCATTACTACGTGATACAATCCAGAAACAGCCCAGGATCTAGCCATGAAGTATGAGAAATATGCGAAATTATGAGCCTGATGAGGGAAAATCCTAGACCTAACCCAAACCTAACATGCGTTATCCTCTAAAATATTGATCCAAACCAGGTTTAATGGACTGCTTCAGTGTGGTACCACTTTACTACGTGATGCAAACCAGAAAAAACCCAGGATCAGTTCAACAAGTACGTGAAAAACGCGAAGGTATGAGCCTGATGAGGGCGAATCCCAGACCTATCCCAGACCTAACTTGCGTTGTGCTCTAAAATATTGATGGAAACCAGGTTTAATTGACTGTTTCAGTGTGGTACCACATTACTACGTGGTGCAATCCAGAAAAAGTCCAGGATCTAGCCATCAAGTATGAGAAAAATGCGAAAGAATGAGCCTGATGAGAGCAAATCCCAGACCTAACCTAGACCTAACATGAATTATTCTCTAAAATATGTATCAAGACCAGGTTTAATTGATTGTTTCAGAGTGGTCCCACATTACTACGTGATGCAAACCAGAAAAAACCCAGGATCCGTTCAACAAGTATGTGAAGAATGCGAAAGTATGGGTCTGATGAGTGAAAATCCCAGGCCTTACCTAGACCTAACATGCGTTATCCTCTAAAATATTGATCCAAACCAGGTTTAATGGACTGTTTCAGTGTGGTACCACATTACTACGTGACGCAAACCAGAAAAAACCCAGGATCAGTTCAACAAGTATGTGAAAAACGCGAAAGTATGAGCCTGATGAGGGCAAATCCCAGACCTATCCCAGACCTAACATGCGTTGTCCTCTAAAACATTGATGGAAACCTGGTTTAATTGACTGTTTCAGTGTTGTACTTCATTACTACGTGATGCAATCCAGAAAAAGCCCAGGATCTATCCATCAAGTATGAGAAATATGCGAAAGAATGAGCCTGATGAGAGCAAATCCCAGACCTAACCTAGACCTTACAAGAATTATTCTCTAAAATATTGATCAAAACCAGGTTTCATTGACTGTTTCAGTGTGGTACCACATTACTAGGTGATCCAATCCAGAAATAGCCCAGGATCCAGCCATGAAGTATGAGAAACATGCGAAAGTATGAGCCTGATGGGGGCAAATCCTAGACCTAACCCAGACCTAACATGCGTTATCCTCTAAAATATTTATCAAGACCAGGTTTAATTGAATGTTTCAGTGTTGTACCACATTACTACGTGATCCAAACCAGTAAAAACACAGGATCCGTTCAACAAGTATGTGAAGAATGCGAAAGTATGAGTCTGATGAGTGAAAATCCCCGGCCTAACCTAGACCTAACATGCGTTGTCCTGGAAAATATTGATCGAAACCAGGTTTAATCGACTGTTTCAGTGTGGTACCACATTACTACGTGACCCAAACCTGAAAAAACCCAGGATCTGTTCAACAAGTATGTGAAAAACGCGAAAGTATGAGCCTGATGAGGGCAAATCCCAGACCTATCCCAGACCTAACTTGCATTGTCCTCTCAGATATTGATGGAAACCAGGTTAAATTGACTGTTTCAGTGTTGTACTTCATTACTACGTGATGCAATCCAGAAAAAGCCCAGGATCTAGCCATGAAGTGTGAGAAATATGCGAAGGTATGAGCCTGATGAGGGAAAATCCTAGACCTAACCCAAACCTAACATGCGTTATCCTCTAAAATATTGATCCAAACCAGGTTTAATGGACTGCTTCAGTGTGGTACCACTATACTACGTGATGCAAACCAGAAAAAACCCAGGATCAGTTCAACAAGTACGTGAAAAACGCGAAAGTATGAGCCTGATGAGGGCGAATCCCAGACCTATCCCAGACCTAACTTGCGTTGTGCTCTAAAATATTGATGGAAACCAGGTTTAATTGACTGTTTCAGTGTGGTACCACATTACTACGTGGTGCAATCCAGAAAAAGTCCAGGATCTAGCCGTCAAGTATGAGAATAATGCGAAAGAATGACCCTGATGAGGGCAAATCCCAGACCTATCCCAGACCTAACATGCGTTATCCTCTAAAATATTTATCAAGACCAGGTTTAATTGAAGGTTTCAGTGTGGTTCCACATTACTACGTGATCCAAACCAGTAAAAACCCAGGATCCGTTCAACAAGTATGTGAAGATTGCGAAAGTATGAGTCTGATGAGTGAAAATCCCCGGCCTAACCTTGACCTAACATGCGTTATCCTAAAAAATATTGCTCGAAACCAGGTTTAATCGTCTGTTTCAGTGTGGTACCACACTACTACGTGACCCAAACCGGAAAAAACCCAAGATCTAGCCATCAAGTATGAGAGACATGCGAATGTATGAGCCTGATGAGGGCGAATCCCAGACCTATCCCAGACCTAACTTGCGTTATCCTCTAAAATATTGATCGAAACCAGGTTTAATGGACTGTTTCAGTGTGGTCCCACATTACTACGTGATCCAAACCAGAAAAAACCCAGGATCCGTTCAACAAGTATGTGAAGAATGCGAAAGTATGAGTCTGATGTGTGAAGATCACAGACCTAACCTAGACCTAACATGCGTTATCCTCAAAAATATTGATCGAAACCTGGTTTAATCGTCTGTTTCAGTGTGGTACCACATTACTATGTGATCCAAACCAGAAAATAACCCAGGATCTGTTCAACGAGTATGTGAAGTGTGCGAAAGTATGAGTCTGATGAGGGCAAATCCCAGACCTATCCCAGAGCTAACATGCGTTATCCTCTAAAATATTTATCAAGGCCAGGTTTAATTGAATGTTTCAGTGTGGTACCACATTACTACGCGATCCTAACCAGTAAAAACCCAGGATCCGTTCAACAAGTATGTGAAGAATGCGAAAGTATGAGTCTGATGAATGAAAATCCCCGGCCTAACCTAGACCTAACATGCGTTATCCTAAAAAATATTGTTCGAAACCAGGTTTAATCGACTGTATCAGTGTGGTACCACACTACTACGTGACCCAAACCGGAAAAAACCCAGGATCTAGCCATCAAGTATGAGAAATATGCGAAAGTATGAGCCTGATGAGGGCGAATCCCAGACCTATCCCAGACCTAACTTGCGTTATCCTCTAAAATATTGATCGAAATCAGGTTTAATTGACAGTTTCAGCGTGGTACCACATTACTACGTGATACAATCCAGAAACAGCCCAGGGTCTAGCCATGAAGTATGAGAAATATGCGAAAGTATGAGCCTGATGAGGGCAAATCCCAGACCTATCCCAGACCAAACTTGCGTTATCCTCTAAAATATTGATCGAAACCAGGTTTAATCGACTGTCTCAGTGTGGTACCACATTGCTACGTGATCCAAACCAGAAAAAACCCAGGATCCGTTCTACAAGTATGTGAAGAATACGAAAGCATGTGTCTGATGAGTGAAAATCCCAGGCCTAACCTAGACCTAACATGCGTTATCCTCAAAAATATTGATCGAAACCTGGTTTAATCGACAGTTTCAGTGTGGTACCACATTACTACATGACCCAAACCAGAAATAGCCCAGGATCTAGCCATGAAGTATGAGAAACATGCGAAAGTATGAGCCTGACGAGGGCAAAGCCTAGACCTAACCCAGACCTAACATGCGTTATCCTCTAAAATATTTATCATGACCAGGTTTAATTGACTGTTTCAGTGTGGTCCCACATTACTACGTGATCCAAACCAGAAAAAACCCAGGATCAGTTCAACAAATACGTGAAAAACGCGAAAGTATGAGCCTGATGAGGGCAAATCCCAGACCTATCCAAGACCTAACTTGCGTTGTCCTCTAAGATATTGATGGAAACCAGGTTTAATCGACTGTTTCAGTGTTGTACTTCATTACAACGTGATGCAATCCAGAAAAAGCGCAGGATCTAGCCATCAAGTATGAGAAATATGCGAAAGAATGAGCCTGATGAGAGCAAAGCCCAGACCTAACCTAGACCTAACATGAATTATTCTCTAAAATATTGATCGAAACCAGGTTTAATTGACTATTTCAGTGTGGTACCACATTGCTACGTGATACAATCCAGAAACAGCCCAGGATCTAGCCATGAAGTATGAGAAATATGCGAAAGTATGAGCCTGATGAGGGAAAATCCTAGACCTAACCCAAACCTAACATGCGTTATCCTCTAAAATATTGATCCAAACCAGGTTTAATGGACTGCTTCAGTGTGGTACCACTTTACTACGTGATGCAAATGAGAAAAAACCCAGGATCAGTTCAACAAGTACGTGAAAAACGCGAAAGTATGAGTCCGATGAGGGCAAATCCCAGACCCATCCCAGTCCTAACATGCGTTATCCTCTAAAATATTGATCGAAACCAGGTTTAATTGACTGTTTCAGCGTGGTACCGCATTACTACGTGATACAATCCAGAAACAGCCCACGATCTAGCCATGAAGTATGAGAAATATGCGAAAGTATGAGCCTGATGAGGGCAAATCCTAGACCTAACCCAAACCTAACATGCGTTATCCTCTAAAATATTGATCGAAACCAGGTTTAATCGACTGTCTCAGTGTGGCACCACATTGCTACGTGATCCAAACCAGAAAAAACCCAGGATCCGTTCAACAAGTATGTGAAGAATACGAGAGCATGTGTCTGATGAGTGAAAATCCCAGGCCTAACCTAGACCTAACATGCGTTATCCTCAAAAATATTGATCGAAACCTGGTTTAATCGACTGTTTCAGTGTGGTACCACATTACTACATGACTCAAGCCAGAAAAAACCCAGGATCTGTTCAACAAGTATGTGAAAAACGCGAAAGTATGAGCCTGGTGAGGGCAAATCCCAGACCTATCCCAGACCTAACTTGCGTTATCCTTTAAAATATTGATCGAAACCAGTTTTAATTGACTGTTTCAGTGTGGTACCACATTACTACGTGTCCAATCCAGAAATAGCCCAGGATCTAGCCATGAAGTATGAGAAACATGCGAAAGTATGAGCCTGACGAGGGCAAAGCCTAGACCTAACCCAGACCTAACATGCGTTATCCTCTAAAATATTTATCATGACCAGGTTTCATTGACTGTTTCAGTGTGGTCCCACATTACTACGTGATCCAAACCAGAAAAAACCCAGGATCAGTTCAACAAGTACGTGAAAAACGCGAAAGTATGAGCCTGATGAGGGCAAATCCCAGACCTATCCAAGACCTAACTTGCGTTGTCCTCTAAGATATTGATGGAAACCAGGTTTAATCGACTGTTTCAGTGTTGTACTTCATTACAACGTGATGCAATCCAGAAAAAGCGCAGGATCTAGCCATCAAGTATGAGAAATATGCGAAAGAATGAGCCTGATGAGAGCAAAGCCCAGACCTAACCTAGACCTAACATGAATTATTCTCTAAAATATTGATCGAAACCAGGTTTAATCGACTGTTTCAGTGTGGTACCACATTACTACGTGTCCAATCCAGAAATAGCCCAGGATCTAGCCATGAAGTATGAGAAACATGCGAAAGTATGAGCCTGACGAGGGCAAAGCCTAGACCTAACCCAGACCTAACATGCGTTATCCTCTAAAATATTTATCATGACCAGGTTTCATTGACTGTTTCAGTGTGGTCCCACATTACTACGTGATCCAAACCAGAAAAAACCCAGGATCAGTTCAACAAGTACGTGAAAAACGCGAAAGTATGAGCCTGATGAGGGCAAATCCCAGACCTATCCAAGACCTAACTTGCGTTGTCCTCTAAGATATTGATGGAAACCAGGTTTAATCGACTGTTTCAGTGTTGTACTTCATTACAACGTGATGCAATCCAGAAAAAGCGCAGGATCTAGCCATCAAGTATGAGAAATATGCGAAAGAATGAGCCTGATGAGAGCAAAGCCCAGACCTAACCTAGACCTAACATGAATTATTCTCTAAAATATTGATCGAAACCAGGTTTAATTGACTGTTTCAGTGGGGTACCACATTGCTACGTGATACAATCCAGAAACAGCCCAGGATCTAGCCATGAAGTATGAGAAATATGCGAAAGTATGAGCCTGACGAGGGCAAAGCCTAGACCTAACCCAGACCTAACATGCGTTATCCTCTAAAATATTTATCATGACCAGGTTTAATTGACTGTTTCAGTGTGGTCCCACATTACTACGTGATCCTAACCAGAAAAAACCCAGGATCAGTTCAACAAGTACGTGAAAAACGCGAAAGTATGAGCCTGATGAGGGCAAATCCCAGACCTATCCCAGACCTAACTTGCGTTATCCTCTAAAATATTGATCGAAACCAGGTTTAATCGACTGTCTCAGTGTGGCACCACATTGCTACGTGTCCAATCCAGAAATAGCCCAGGATCTAGCCATGAAGTATGAGAAACATGCGAAAGTATGAGCCTGACGAGGGCGAAGCCTCGACCTAACCCAGACCTAACATGCGTTATCCTCTAAAATATTTATCATGACCAGGTTTAATTGACTGTTTCAGTGTGGTCCCACATTACTACATGATCCAAACCAGAAAAAACCCAGGATCCGTTCAACAAGTATGTGAAGAACGCGAAAGTATGAGTCTGATGAGTGAAAATCCCAGGCCTAACCTAGACCTAACATGCGTTATCCTCAAAATTATTGATCGAAACCTGGTTTAATCGACTGTTTCAGTGTGGTACCACATTACTACGTGACCCAAACCAGAAAAAACCCAGGATCTGTTCAACAAGTATGTGAAAAACGCGAAAGTATGAGCCTGATGAGGGCAAATCCCAGACCTATCCCAGACCAAACTTGCGTTATCCTCTAAAATATTGATCGAAACCAGGTTTAATCGACTGTCTCAGTGTGGCACCACATTGCTACGTGATCCAAACCAGAAAAAACCCAGGATCCGTTCAACAAGTATGTGAGGAATACGAGAGCATGTGTCTGATGAGTGAAAATCCCGGGCCTAACCTAGACCTAACATGCGTTATCCTCAAAAATATTGATCGAAACCTGGTTTAATCGACTGTTTCAGTGTGGTACCACATTACTACATGACCCAAGCCAGAAAAAACCCAGGATCTGTTCAACAAGTATGTGAAAAACGCGAAAGTATGAGCCTGGTGAGGGCAAATCCCAGACCTATCCCAGACCTAACTTGCGTTATCCTTTAAAATATTGATCGAAACCAGTTTTAATTGACTGTTTCAGTGTGGTACCACATTACTACGTGTCCAATCCAGAAATAGCCCAGGATCTAGCCATGAAGTATGAGAAACATGCGAAAGTATGAGCCTGACGAGGGCAAAGCCTAGACCTAACCCAGACCTAACATGCGTTATCCTCTAAAATATTTATCATGACCAGGTTTAATTGACTGTTTCAGTGTGGTCCCACATTACTACGTGATCCTAACCAGAAAAAACCCAGGAACAGTTCAACAAGTACGTGAAAAACGCGAAAGTATGAGCCTGATGAGGGCAAATCCCAGACCTATCCCAGACCTAACTTGCGTTATCCTCTAAAATATTGATCGAAACCAGGTTTAATCGACTGTCTCAGTGTGGCACCACATTGCTACGTGATCCAAACCAGAAAAAACCCAGGATCCGTTCAACAAGTATGTGAAGAATACGAGAGCATGTGTCTGATGAGTGAAAATCCCAGGCCTAACCTAGACCTAACATGCGTTATCCTCAAAAATATTGATCGAAACCTGGTTTAATCGACTGTTTCAGTGTGGTACCACATTACTACATGACCCAAGCCAGAAAAAACTCAGGACCTGTTCAACAAGTATGTGAAAAACGCGAAAGTATGAGCCTGGTGAGGGCAAATCCCAGACCTATCCCAGACCTAACTTGCGTTATCCTTTAAAATATTGATCGAAACCAGTTTTAATTGACTGTTTCAGTGTGGTAGCACACTACTACGTGTCCAATCCAGAAATAGCCCAGGATCTAGCCATGAAGTATGAGAAACATGCGAAAGTATGAGCCTGACGAGGGCAAAGCCTAGACCTAACCCAGACCTAACATGCGTTATCCTCTAAAATATTTATCATGACCAGGTTTAATTGACTGTTTCAGTGTGGTCCCACAGTACTACGTGATCCTAACCAGAAAAAACCCAGGATCAGTTCAACAAGTACGTGAAAAACGCGAAAGTATGAGCCTGATGAGGGCAAATCCCAGACCTATCCCAGACCTAACTTGCGTTATCCTCTAAAATATTGATCGAAACCAGTTTTAATTGACTGTTTCAGTGTGGTACCACATTACTACGTGTCCAATCCAGAAATAGCCCAGGATCTAGCCATGAAGTATGAGAAACATGCGAAAGTATGAGCCGGACGAGGGCAAAGCCTAGACCTAACCCAGACCTAACATGCGTTATCCTCTAAAATATGTATCATGACCAGGTTTAATTGACTGTTTCAGTGTGGTCCCACATTACTACGTGATCCAAACCAGAAAAAACCCAGGATCAGTTCAACAAGTACGTGAAAAACGCGAAAGTATGAGCCTGATGAGGGCAAATCCCAGACCAATCCCAGACCTAACTTGCGTTATCCTCTAAAATATTGATCGAAACCAGGTTTAATTGACTGTTTCAGTGTGGTACCGCATTACTACGTGTCCAATCCAGAAATAGCCCAGGATCTAGCCATGAAGTATGAGAAACATGCGAAAGTATGAGCCTGACGAGGGCAAAGCCTAGACCTAACCCAGACCTAACATGCGTTATCCTCTAAAATATTGATCGAAACCAGGTTTAATCGACTGTCTCAGTGTGGCACCACATTGCTACGTGATCCAAACCAGAAAAAACCCAGGATCCGTTCAACAAGTATGTGAAGAATACGAGAGCATGTGTCTGATGAGTGAAAATCCCGGGCCTAACCTAGACCTAACATGCGTTATCCTCAAAAATATTGATCGAAACCTGGTTTAATCGACTGTTTCAGTGTGGTACCACATTACTACATGACCCAAGCCAGAAAAAACCCAGGATCTGTTCAACAAGTATGTGAAAAACGCGAAAGTATGAGCCTGGTGAGGGCAAATCCCAGACCTATCCCAGACCTAACTTGCGTTATCCTTTAAAATATTGATCGAAACCAGTTTTAATTGACTGTTTCAGTGTGGTACCACATTACTACGTGTCCAATCCAGAAATAGCCCAGGATCTAGCCATGAAGTATGAGAAACATGCGAAAGTATGAGCCTGACGAGGGCAAAGCCTAGACCTAACCCAGACCTAACATGCGTTATCCTCTAAAATATTTATCATGACCAGGTTTAATTGACTGTTTCAGTGTGGTCCCACATTACTACGTGATCCTAACCAGAAAAAACCCAGGATTAGTTCAACAAGTACGTGAAAAACGCGAAAGTATGAGCCTGATGAGGGCAAATCCCAGACCTATCCCAGACCTAACTTGCGTTATCCTCTAAAATATTGATCGAAACCAGGTTTAATCGACTGTCTCAGTGTGGCACCACATTGCTACGTGATCCAAACCAGAAAAAACCCAGGATCCGTTCAACAAGTATGTGAAGAATACGAGAGCATGTGTCTGATGAGTGAAAATCCCAGGCCTAACCTAGACCTCACATGCGTTATCCTCAAAAATATTGATCGAAACCTCGTTTAATCGACTGTTTCAGTGTGGTACCACATTACTACATGACCCAAGCCAGAAAAAACCCAGGATCTGTTCAACAAGTATGTGAAAAACGCGAAAGTATGAGCCTGGTGAGGGCAAATCCCAGACCTATCCCAGACCTAACTTGCGTTATCCTTTAAAATATTGATCGAAACCAGTTTTAATTGACTGTTTCAGTGTGGTACCACACTACTACGTGTCCAATCCAGAAATAGCCCAGGATCTAGCCATGAAGTATGAGAAACATGCGAAAGTATGAGCCTGACGAGGGCAAAGCCTAGACCTAACCCAGACCTAACATGCGTTATCCTCTAAAATATTTATCATGACCAGGTTTAATTGACTGTTTCAGTGTGGTCCCACATTACTACGTGATCCTAACCAGAAAAAACCCAGGATCAGTTCAACAAGTACGTGAAAAACGCGAAAGTATGAGCCTGATGAGGGCAAATCCCAGACCTATCCCAGACCTAACTTGCGTTATCCTCTAAAATATTGATCGAAACCAGTTTTAATTGACTGTTTCAGTGTGGTACCACATTACTACGTGTCCAATCCAGAAATAGCCCAGGATCTAGCCATGAAGTATGAGAAACATGCGAAAGTATGAGCCTGACGAGGGCAAAGCCTAGACCTAACCCAGACCTAACATGCGTTATCCTCTAAAATATGTATCATGACCAGGTTTAATTGACTGTTTCAGTGTGGTCCCACATTACTACGTGATCCAAACCAGAAAAAACCCAGGATCAGTTCAACAAGTACGTGAAAAACGCGAAAGTATGAGCCTGATGAGGGCAAATCCCAGACCTATCCCAGACCTAACTTGCGTTATCCTCTAAAATATTGATCGAAACCAGGTTTAATTGACTGTTTCAGTGTGGTACCGCATTACTACGTGATACAATCCAGAAAAAACCCAGGATCAGTTCAACAAGTACGTGAAAAACGCGAAAGTATGAGCCTGATGAGGGCGAATCCCAGACCTATCCCAGATGTAACTTGCGTTATCCTCTAAAATATTGATCGAAACCAGGTTTAATTGACTGTTTCAGCGTGGTACCGCATTACTACGTGATACAATCCAGAAACAGCCAAGGATCTAGCCATGAAGTATGAGAAATATGCGAAAGTATGAGCCTGATGGGGGAAAATCCTAGACCTAACCCAAACCTAACATGCGTTATCCTCTAAAATATTGATCCAAACCAGGTTTAATGGACTGCTTCAGTGTGGTACCACTTTACTACGTGATGCAAACCAGAAAAAACCCAGGATCAGTTCAACAAGTACGTGAAAAACGCGAAAGTATGAGCCTGATGTGGGCGAATCCCAGACCTATCCCAGACCTAACTTGCGTTATCCTCTAAAATATTGATCGAAACGTGGTTTAATTGACTGTTTCAGCGTGGTACCGCATTACTACGTGATACAATCCAGAAACAGCCCAGGATCTAGCCATGAAGTATGAGAAATATGCGAAAGTATGAGCCTGATGAGGGCAAATCCTAGACCTAACCCAAACCTAACATGCGTTATCCTCTAAAATATTGATCCAAACCAGGTTTAATGGACTGCTTCAGTGTGGTACCACATTACTACGTGATGCAAAGCAGAAAAAACCCTCGATCAGGTCAACATGTATGTTAAAACTGCGAAAGCATGACCCTGATGAGGGCAAATCCCAGGCCTATCCCAGACCTAACATGCGTTGTGCTCTAAAATATTGATGGAAACCAGGTTTAATTGCCTGTTTCAGTGTGGTACCACATTACTACGTGGTGCAATCCAGAAAAAGTCCAGGATCTAGCCATCAAGTATGAGAAAAATGCGAAAGAATGAGCCTGATGAGAGCAAATCCCAGACCTAACCTAGACCTAACATGCGTTATCCTCTAAAATATTGATCCAAACCAGGTTTAATGGACTGTTTCAGTGTGGTACCACATTACTACATGACACAAGCCAGAAAAAACCCAGGATCTGTTCAACAAGTATGTGAAAAACGCGAAAGTATGAGCCTGATGAGGGCAAATCCCAGACCTATCCCAGACCTAACTTGCGTTATCCTCTAAAATATTGATCGAAACCAGTTTTAATTGACTGTTTCAGTGTGGTACCACATTACTACGTGTCCAATCCAGAAATAGCCCAGGATCTAGCCATGAAGTATGAGAAACATGCGAAAGTATGAGCCTGACGAGGGCAAAGCCTAGACCTAACCCAGACCTAACATGCGTTATCCTCTAAAATATGTATCATGACCAGGTTTAATTGACTGTTTCAGTGTGGTCCCACATTACTACGTGATCCAAACCAGAAAAAACCCAGGATCAGTTCAACAAGTACGTGAAAAACGCGAAAGTATGAGCCTGATGAGGGCAAATCCCAGACCTATCCCAGACCTAACTTGCGTTATCCTCTAAAATATTGATCGAAACCAGGTTTAATTGACTGTTTCAGTGTGGTACCGCATTATTACGTGATACAATCCAGAAACAGCCCAGGATCTAGCCATGAAGTATGAGAAATATGCGAAAGTATGAGCCTGATGAGGGAAAATCCTAGACCTAACCCAAACCTAACATGCGTTATCCTCTAAAATATTGATCCAAACCAGGTTTAATGGACTGCTTCAGTGTGGTACCACTTTACTACGTGATGCAAACGAGAAAAAACCCAGGATCAGTTCAACAAGTACGTGAAAAACGCGAAAGTATGAGCCTGATGAGGGCAAATCCCAGACCTATCCCAGACCTAACTTGCGTTATCCTCTAAAATATTGATCGAAACCAGGTTTAATTGACTGTTTCAGTGTGGTACCACATTACTACGTGTCCAATCCAGAAATAGCCCAGGATCTAGCCATGAAGTATGAGAAACATGCGAAAGTATGAGCCTGACGAGGGCAAAGCCTAGACCTAACCCAGACCTAACATGCGCTATCCTCTAAAATATTTATCATGACCAGGTTTAATTGACTGTTTCAGTGTGGTCCCACATTACTACGTGATCCAAACCAGAAAAAACCCAGGATCCGTTCAACAAGTATGTGAGGAACGCGAAAGTATGAGTCTGATGAGTGAAAATCCCAGGCCTAACCTAGACCTAACATGCGTTATCCTCAAAATTATTGATCGAAACCTGGTTTAATCGACTGTTTCAGTGTGGTACCACATTACTACGTGACCCAAACCAGAAAAAACCCAGGATCTGTTCAACAAGTATGTGAAAAACGCGAAAGTATGAGCCTGATGAGGGCAAATCCCAGACCTATCCCAGACCAAACTTGCGTTATCCTCTAAAATATTGATCGAAACCAGGTTTAATCGACTGTCTCAGTGTGGCACCACATTGCTACGTGATCCAAACCAGAAAAAACCCAGGATCCGTTCAACATGTATGTGAAGTATACGAGAGCATGTGTCTGATGAGTGACAATCCCAGGCCTAACCTAGACCTAACATGCGTTATCCTCAAAAATATTGATCGAAACCTGGTTTAATCGACTGCTTCAGTGTGGTACCACATTACTACATGACCCAAGCCAGAAAAAACCCAGGATCTGTTCAACAAGTATGTGAAAAACGCGAAAGTATGAGCCTGGTGAGGGCAAATCCCAGACCTATCCCAGACCTAACTTGCGTTATCCTTTAAAATATTGATCGAAACCAGTTTTAATTGACTGTTTCAGTGTGGTACCACATTACTACGTGCCCAATCCAGAAATAGCCCAGGATCTAGCCATGAAGTATGAGAAACATGCGAAAGTATGAGCCTGACGAGGGCAAAGCCTAGACCTAACCCAGACCTAACATGCGTTATCCTCTAAAATATTTATCATGACCAGGTTTAATTGACTGTTTCAGTGTGGTCCCACATTACTACGTGATCCTAACCAGAAAAAACCCAGGATCAGTTCAACAAGTACGTGAAAAACGCGAAAGTATGAGCCTGATGAGGGCAAATCCCAGACCTATCCCAGACCTAACTTGCGTTATCCTCTAAAATATTGATCGAAACCAGTTTTAATTGACTGTTTCAGTGTGGTACCACATTACTACGTGTCCAATCCAGAAATAGCCCAGGATCTAGCCATGAAGTATGAGAAACATGCGAAAGTATGAGCCTGACGAGGGCAAAGCCTAGACCTAACCCAGACCTAACATGCGTTATCCTCTAAAATATGTATCATGACCAGGTTTAATTGACTGTTTCAGTGTGGTCCCACATTACTACCTGATCCAAACCAGAAAAAACCCAGGATCAGTTCAACAAGTACGTGAAAAACGCGAAAGTATGAGCCTGATGAGGGCAAATCCCAGACCTATCCCAGACCTAACTTGCGTTATCCTCTAAAATATTGATCGAAACCAGGTTTAATTGACTGTTTCAGTGTGGTACCGCATTACTACGTGATACAATCCAGAAACAGCCCAGGATCTAGCCATGAAGTATGAGAAATATGCGAAAGTATGAGCCTGATGAGGGAAAATCCTAGACCTAACCCAAACCTAACATGCGTTATCCTCTAAAATATTGATCCAAACCAGGTTTAATGGACTGCTTCAGTGTGGTACCACTTTACTACGTGATGCAAACGAGAAAAAACCCAGGATCAGTTCAACAAGTACGTGAAAAACGCGAAAGTATGAGCCTGACGAGGGCAAAGCCTAGACCTAACCCAGACCTAACATGCGCTATCCTCTAAAATATTTATCATGACCAGGTTTAATTGACTGTTTCAGTGTGGTCCCACATTACTACGTGATCCAAACCAAAAAAACCCAGGACCCGTTCAACAAGTATGTGAAGAACGCGAAAGTATGAGTCTGATGAGTGAAAATCCCAGGCCTAACCTAGACCTAACATGCGTTATCCTCAAAATTATTGATCGAAACCTGGTTTAATCGACTGTTTCAGTGTGGTACCACATTACTACGTGACCCAAACCAGAAAAAACCCAGGATCTGTTCAACAAGTATGTGAAAAACGCGAAAGTATGAGCCTGATGAGGGCAAATCCGAGACCTATCCCTGACCAAACTTGCGTTATCCTCTAAAATATTGATCGAAACCAGGTTTAATCGACTGTCTCAGTGTGGTACCACATTGCTACGTGATCCAAACCAGAAAAAACCCAGGATCAGTTCAACAAGTACGTGAAAAACGCGAAAGTATGAGCCTGATGAGGGCGAATCCCAGACCTATCCCAGATCTAACTTGCGTTATCCTCTAAAATATTGATCGAAACCAGGTTTAATTGACTGTTTCATCGTGGTACCGCATTACTACGTGATACAATCCAGAAACAGCCCAGGATCTAGCCATGAAGTATGAGAAATATGCGAAAGTATGAGCCTGATGAGGGAAAATCCTAGGCCTAACCCAAACCTAACATGCGTTATCCTCTAAAATATTGATCCAAACCAGGTTTAATGGACTGCTTCAGTGTGGTACCACTTTACTACGTGATGCAAACCAGAAAAAACCCAGGATCAGTTCATCAAGTACGTGAAAAACGCGAAAGTATGAGCCTGATGTGGGCGAATCACAGACCTATCCCAGACCTAACTTGCGTTATCCTCTAAAATATTGATCGAAACGAGGTTTAATTGACTGTTTCAGCGTGGTACCGCATTACTACGTGATACAATCCAGAAACAGCCCAGGATCTAGCCATGAAGTATGAGAAATATGCGAAAGTATGAGCCTGATGACGGCAAATCCTAGACCTAACCCAAACCTAACATGCGTTATCCTCTAAAATATTGATCCAAACCAGGTTTAATGGACTGCTTCAGTGTGGTACCACTTTACTACGTGATGCAAAGCAGAAAAAACCCTCGATCAGGTCAACATGTATGTTAAAACTGCGAAAGCATGACCCTGATGAGGGCAAATCCCAGGCCTATCCCAGACCTAACATGCGTTGTCCTCTAAAACATTGATGCAAACCAGATTTAATTGACTGGTTCAGTGTTGTACTTCATTACTACGTGATGCAATCCAGAAAAAGCCCAGGATCTATCCATCAAGTATGAGAAATATGCGAAAGTATGAGCCCGATGAGGGAAAATCCTAGCCCTAACCCAAACCTAACATGCGTTATCCTCTAAAATATTGATCCAAACCAGGTTTAATAGACTGCTTCAGTGTGGTGCCACTTTACTACGTGATGCAAACCAGAAAAAACCCAGGATCAGTTCAACTAGTACGTGAAAAACGCGAAAGTATGAGCCTGATGTGAGCAAATCCCAGACCTAACCTAGACCTAACATGAATTATTCTCTAAAATATTTATCAAGACCAGGTTTAATTGATTGCTTCAGAGTGGGCCCACATTACTACGTGATGCAAACCAGGAAAAACCCAGGATCCGTTCAACAAGTATGTGAAGAATGCGAAAGTATGAGTCTGATGAGTGAAAATCCCAGGCCTTACCTAGACCTAACGTGCGTTATCCTCTAAAATATTGATCCAAACCAGGTTTAATGGACTGCTTCAGTGTGGTACCACATTTCTACGTGACGCAAACCAGAAAAAACCCAGGATCTGTTCAACAAGTATGTGAAAAACGCGAAAGTATGAGCCTGATGAGGGCAAATCCCAGACCTATCCCAGACCTAACATGCGTTGTCCTCTAAAACATTGATGCAAACCAGGTTTAATTGACTGGTTCAGTGTTGTACTTCATTACTACGTGATGCAATCCAGAAAAAGCCCAGGATCTATCCATGAAGTATGAGAAATATGCGAAAGAATGAGCCTGATGAGAGCAAATCCCAGACCTAACCTAGACCTTACAAGAATTATTCTCTAAAATATTGATCAAAACCAGGTTTAATTGACTGTTTCAGTGTGGTACCACATTACTAGGTGATCCAATCCAGAAATAGCCCAGGATCCAGCCATGAAGTATGAGAAATATGCGAAAGTATGAGCCTGATGGGGGCAAATCCTAGACCTAACCCAGACCTAACATGCGTTATCCTCTAAAATATTTATCAAGACCAGGTTTAATTGAATGTTTCAGTGTTGTACCACATTACTACGTGATCCAAACCAGTAAAAACACAGGATCCGTTCAACAAGTATGTGAAGAATGCGAAAGTATGAGTCTGATGAGTGAAAATCTCCGGCCTAACCTAGACCTAACAAGCGTTGTCCTCAAAAATATTGATCGAAACCAGGTTTAATCGACTGCTTCAGTGTGGTACCACACTACTACG